>NW_026542594.1:166686849-166856104 GCF_028750875.1 Macrosteles quadrilineatus | reverse complement strand
CTATTAACTGTATTTTGACCATCAATGTTTCTAAATGCAATGGAAAAATATAACAAATAGATTATTCACTAAATGCCAAATCCGCTAAAAATGGTGTTTTCACTGAATACAAAGGAAGGGTGGGGTCTATTTGTTTAGTTTAGGGTTATCAAACAAATTTGGATAAATTTGGAATAACAATGATTTGTATTTATATTAATTGTAAGAAGTTAGCCTAATTTATGTCAAACTAAAGTCAATAAATCATTTGTTCAACCAGTTTCCCATAGAGGGAACACTTTAAGCTATACCCTAAGCGAGAAATATGCAGTCACATATACATATATGCAGTCACATGTACATACAGTAGACTCCCTCTTATCCGGACTCCTTGGGACCGAGGCCAGTCTGGATAACAGTTTTTCTGGTTAAACCGACGTCCCCAAAATCTCGTTAAAACGGACCGTTTAAATGCATACTCTATTTCTATACAGTATTTGACTTAAAATTAGGAGAGCATTGTATTTAGAAATGTAATCACTGGTCTCAAATCTTTCCCATAAGAACAACCGTTTCAGTACCGCCCACTTCCTGCTGATGTAGTCCGGTTAAACTGATGTGCTGATAAAAATTATCCTTATAAAGAGATGTCATTTCCGCCAAGTGTAGTCCTGTTAAACCGATGTCCGGTTAAAAGGTGCCCGGATAAGAGGGAGTCTACTGTATAGGGTGCCAAAGGAAAAGGGGGCCTGAGGGCTCTCCATCTTTCAGTATTAAGGATGGAGACTAGAGACACTCCCACTACTTGATTTTTATTGTTTCCAAAATAACCACAATAATAATAACAAATGGACTGTATCCAGCAGAAGTTTGAACGTTTCGGACGTTCTTAAGCATTTTTATTCATCCTAATTATTTCTAGTCCTTACTAATATCAGTTTCTTATTTAGGGTAGGGCCTACTTGCAGCTCTAGACCAAATTAACCTGAGTAGCCCCGCGATCACAGCGAAATTGTGAACAACTCTCGAAGTCAAGTGGACATCATCATCACCACCCATGAAATCATGAAAATCTCTCTTAAACATGGGGACATCATCATCATCACTATCCGCGATCAACATGAAATCATGAACATGATCATCGTGACTATGATCAAGAAACATAATCATTGACACATGTGATTGCTGTGAAATCGCAAAAGTCTCCTGCAATCACAGGGACATCATCATCATCATCATTCCTACCTATCTGCAATTGCTGCAAACTTGTGAATGTCTCCCACAATCGCAGAGCATCTAGATCGTTGCCCGAAATCTTAGTAAATTATATAATTCTATAAAATTAAAGTACCCATTTGTTGTAAAAAATTTTCTTTGTACAAAAGCTACGGCATCAGCTGTTTTTACTAAAAACTGGTACCCTTCATTAAAACGTATAGTTGTTTTTAGGGGGGGGGGGGGTTGGGGCAGAGTGTTGTTTGTATACAATAAAAGAAATGGCTAACACCAGCCTTGTCCCCATAAATAATCACGGTAATACATCAAATGAATTCAATGAATTTGGTGGCAGCAAATATCAGGACTGGACTAGCGTTACGTTGCAGCATCACCCGTTCACTACTTTCCGACACTAATTAAAATATACTAAGCAAAATATTTTCAAATCAGCTGGTGTTATTATAGATTTGGCTTCTACGAAGTCATGCGGTAATAGGCTCCACTTTCAACTGCAGACTCTCGTGGATTTACTGTAGGACTTCATTCCTTTAAAAATGCCCTCATTATGCCCATTACTACCCGTCAGCAATAGACTCTGACATGGTGATGGCATTTAGATATAATCTATGGCGGTTTATTTGTAAAAAATAACCGGTTTTGACTTAATTTTTAGATAAAAGCATTGAAGAGCATAATGTTATTATAAAAATTTATAGAAGAATTTATGTTATTGTGGTTGAATGCTTAGGTATCTATAGAGATTGGGACTGTTTTGGAATGTATATATTATATAGGCCTATGTATATTAGTGTATTTCTTTTTAACTCTTTGCATGTATTTGTATCTATATAACTGTACAACTAGGCTATTTATTTAATTCTAACGTCTGTGATTATAGCCTATCTTTTTTATATGCAAAGACAAATGTGACTGTGATTATGTATCGCTATTGAGTAGCCTATATAAGTAATGTGTCTCAGATGAGGTTTATTTAGTGGCGTAACTAGTCAGACTGCGCTCCAATGCAAATTATTCCCCGTGCGCCCCTATTTGTACTCATTCTCCCCCGCTAAAACACCTCCAACAAAACTAACAACGCCATTTCGGATACTATTTCACTATACACGACATTGTACAATGTAGGGCCTATAAGCTCTATCCAATTAGAGAAGGATATTATTCAAAGAAATATAATTTATCATGTAGGCCTACGGTTGTTTTTTAACAGTTGGTATTTACCAACTATCAGAGCTTTGTGCTTATCAGAAGTTATGTGGTAAAAAGGCCATGAGTGAAAGAACTTTAGTTAAAACAGTTAGGCTAGGAGTAAGTAAAATAGTAAGTTAGGCCTAAATAAGGCCCTAACATTTTCAAAATTTGATTTTTGAAACCATTAAGTAAAGAAATTCCGGTAGCCTAACAAAAAAGAAAACTTAGGCTACTGTAAAAAAGTTATAAACAATAAAAATTAGGCATTTAAAGCTACTTACAATATGGCTCCACTTCCACATTATGGCATAACTTACAGGGTGAGGCAGTCAAACGGCACGATTCTGACAGTTTATGGGAGATGGGGGGTTAGACGAACACGGGGGGATGACAATAAGTTAAGCGTCTAGACAATAAGTGGAAAATTTAGTAGTCTTGTAAGTTACCATTGGACGAGTGCACATCCGTTTGCTGTAAAGGCATATAAAACAAAATGTGTAAAGTTTGATTACTGTTCAGCATACTTTCCGTTGTGAGTTAAGTCTATCGTCAAGGCCTCCATGCCATCAAGGGAAGTTATCCTCCTTTGATTGAATCACTTTGAGGTCACAAATAAATTACCAGGACTTAGCGCTACAAAACGATTGCAGAATTTTTGCAAATGCTTCAAAACAATAGGTAGATTTCATCTCAGATACCAAACAATATAAGTTATCGAATAATCGATATATCGATCGATATTACTCAAATTCAGTTGTTTGTGCCGACAGATATGGAAGTGTACCCGGTAGGCCTAGGGGGTACACTTCCATATCTGTTGGCAAAAACAACCGAATGAAAATATCGATCTATATAAGTTATCGATTATTCTATATAACATATCGTTTGGTTAGTTAGGTAAGGTTAACCTAACCTAACTAATCAAACGATATATCAAATTAAACAATTGAATAATCATTAATCAATATTACTTAGGCCTATTCGGTTGTTTGTGCCAACAGATATGGAAGTGTACCTGGCCTAGGCCTATTCAAACAAATTAGGCTATTAATATTATAAGGTAAAAAATTAATTGCCAGTGATGATGTAGGCCTACTTTAAGAGTTGCTTGTGTTAAAACCAACATCCCTTGTTTCTAGATAGCCTAAATTGGTGATTTTAAAAAAATCGTGCCATTTCACTGCCTCACCAGGTATTACAATTTTAAAATATGCACAAGCCTATTAATAAGTTATGCTTAGGCCTCTTTCAATTGAATTGGATCTTAGGTATTTAAGTTATCTTTAACTTAGGCCTACTTACTTCTTTCTGGCAGGTTTTTACTTTTTGTGTATTTTTCCAAAGTAACTTACTGTAACTTTTATATTTTCTACAGTAACCTGTATTGTTCTGGTAACTATATTAAATATTATTTGGCTTCTTAATTGGGCTAAAACATATAACGATATAACTTCTCGATAATAATTTACCAAGATAACTTGTTACACCGTGTTCGTAACTAGAAAAGTATTGTTGAGCAAAGTAGGCCTATCAGAGGAGAAACTCAGATTCCGATTGGTTACTGCTGTAATTTTTAAACCTGTTATCTCATTGGTTGAATAGCTTCAATTTACAGTACAGTGATACAAACATTAAAAAACTATTATTGTGTTGGTTACAATTTGTGATATAATAAAATAGCATAGCATAATATTATAGCATAGATAAAACATACTAGTATTGTAATTGAAAAAACTTAAACTTTTTTTTTAAACTAGCTGTGTTACCATTGACTATTAATGCTGTTACCCACGACTTTTTTACCCCGTTTAAGTTCATGGGTACTTTGGGCTTTATGGATTAGAAGCTAATAGAATGTGTTTTGACTGACTTAAAATTAATAAGTATCAATTAACTATATTAACTACATCCAGTTAACTACAGTCCAAGATAAATATCGCTAAGATCATATAATATGCAAAAATTGTTTACTCGAATAACTTAGATTTCATTGGTCACGAAAACTTGTTCTCATATAAAATGTCTGAAAAATTAAATTATAAAATAAATTAAACATACCGATCATATTTACTTAGGTTTAATTTGTTTTATTTTGAAACTTTTTGTATTCGCTTGACATTTTGTTATTTTAGTTCAGTTCAGAGAAGAGTTTTATTTTAGTTGTGAGCATACAGTACAGTAGCACGGCCGCCTTTAAATTATAAAATAAATTAAACCATTAAACATACCAATCATATTTACTTAGGTTTAATTTTTTTTTTGAAACTTTTTGTATTCCCTTGACATTTTGTTATTTTGGTTCAGTTCAGAGAAGAGTTTTATTTTAGTTTTGAGCATACAGTACAGTAGCACGGCCGCCCCGGCCGTGACAGTAGCATAGACTAACCAGGGGGAGTATGTTTTATCATAGACTAACCAACACAAGTAGACTTCTCATCCCATTGTAAATTTTGAAGCACGTTTTTCGTGTCTAGTTCATGTACGTGACACATGGGCGTTAGTGTCGACGAAACTTTGTTTATATTATGTTAGGGTTAATTTCTTGATTTGTGCTTTACTGTTTGGTTATATAACTAGGGGACAAGTTATTGTTTATGATTATATCGTATTATTTGGTTAAACGAGGTTTTAAATGGCTGTAATAACGGGAAACAAATTGTAAACAAAACACGACCTCTTACATAAACCGTACAGAACTAACAATAAAATTGTCTTCAGCTGTTCCATAAGGATGAGAAATCTACTAAGGGAGTATGTTTTGTTTTATCTATGGTTTTATCTATGACAGTAGTATGTGGTAGTATACAGTATTCATGCTTTAATTTCACTAAATTGATGTATAGCAAAATATAAACTTTTCTTTTAGCCTTTTGACGTCGTTTTTAGCTTTTAGTCTGTCTGTAAGATCTCACGAGTCGCGAAAAATGCTTGTGTGTTGTGTTTTGTGCCGACTGTTGTAAACTTAAACCTCTTGACTTCTGTCAAATTCTGTCAAATCAAATGTCAAATGTTATTAAAATTACTTGTGTTGACTGTTTACTTCTGAGAATGAGAAACGATGTTAACTTTGACTCTTGTGAAGTTTTTAGGACCAGAGTTGTAAGTGTCAACTTTCAAGTGTTAGTGCATAATGTTTTAGGCATATTTACGTTTCATTTGAAGTTTTAAATTAAATCTTAAAATATCTATCTATTATTGAATGGACTATCGTTAATAAAAAATTCAAGGTAATGTACACACTGTGTCAACCCAAAGCAAAAATCTAGGCTTAAACCTCAGAAGACCTATTATTTACCAAAGTCAAAGAATTCTTCAAGCTACAAGATGCTTAATGGATCTTAATTGCCACAGGTAACTTAGTTTGAGGACAAAGGTAGGCCTATAGTATGAATATCAGAGATGTGAAATAAATAATATGCATAATCAACATTGAACTGTTTGGTTGCCCTTTACTTTAGGTCCTACACTCATTCGAATGAAAATATCGATTATTCGATTGTTTCATCCGATATATCGTTTGGTTAGTTAGGTTAGGTTAACCTTATACCTAACTAACCAAACGATATATTGAATGAAACAATCGATTTATCGATCGATATTTTCATTCGAATGAGTGTAGGACCTAAAGTAAAGTGCAGCCGACCTTTTTCACTGTCATAGGCTTGACTCTCCAAAAAGTATAGAGACTGTTAGAATTATAGAACCAAATCCTTCCAAGTACCGGTACCTATTGTAATTGTCTACATGATGCATCCTTCAAAAACACAGCTTTTGGAGCTGTTAATGAAAATTATGGCAGTCCAGACATTAATGCAGTTTTTGAAAGGCCTGGCATAGCCCTGATAATTACAATTTTACGTCACTGGAATGGGTTTAGGTCACATGACAGGCACAGTTATGCAGAGATTCTGCGATATATTATCAGCTTAAATATCAATTACTTAGTTAACTTATATTGGTTTTAATCCATTGTTTCTACAATACAATTTTACTGTAAACATCGAGTTGAGTTGATGATCTGTTTCAGGGTTTAAGCCTATACTTAGGTGTTATAGGCCTATCAATGTTCAACCAAAAACAAAATTTTTATTATACAAGTTAAGGTTAAGCACTTAAGTTTACGCCCTAGGCCTACATTTACGGAATGGGCATACAGGAGGGACGATGGCTAAAGGTGTGGTGACGTCATATCTATAGTGGCTAATGTCTTCTCTTGAGGCAACACAATTACCGTAACGAGACGATGTGATTCCAGCACATTTTTATCTTATATCTTTTTTATTATCAGCAAGTTTGGTTGGTTAGGTTAGGTTATGACAGTTTAATTTTATAATTAAAAAGATAATTTTATAACTAAGTTAAAAGTTATAAAATTAACTTAATTTAAATTTTTCAACTTAGCGGTTCTAGCGGCAAACGCTGACAGTATGTTAGCCATCGTCCTTCCCGTGTGTCCCACCGCTACATTTACTATTATACATTAACTACCAGCTGATTATACATAAAATGAATCTGTTCCAAACTAAGCCTTAAAATTCGGCGGGTTCGATCCCCGCCAAGTCACCAATGGATTTTATCTAAGTGATAATGCCGCAACCCATAGGTCTAGCCTGAAGTAATGTGAAAAACAATCCCAGGCTCGTGCCTAGCGTCCTAGGAAAAAAGAAATATGTAAACAAAATAAATTTATCGAATACTAAACTTTGATATCGATTGTAACAAAATTAATAAATATTATGATGGAGTCGGATATCAAAGTTTTGCCAAAATATCTTGGAAAGGGGAACTTCAAAGGTTTCCAGTATGTTATAGAAAGTAGGTCTTATGCTTATAATGTATAAATTTCCAAACTTGATTAAGTTATATTCAGATGCAACTTAGGACTAGCCTACATTGTCTTACAAACTTAATTTAAAACTGTAAAACTTAATGCTTAAAACCATCAATTTAATTACAGATAATTAGTTCAAAGAGTTTCAAGAATAGAACTAAAGAATCCCCATGGGCATAAGAAAGAGTCTATCAGAAAAGGCCATAAGCTATAGTAGAGTGAGAAAGAAGATCATTCCCATTCTTCGCTGGAGCATTTAAAAAATAAAGTTTTTCGACATTGGTGTCTCTTTCTATTTTTATGCAACTTATTTAAAGGCCTATTGTTTTAAAACAGGGGCACTTTTTCTCAACCACTTAAAGTTTATAAGGATGAAAATGTCAATGCTTCCAAAACAACTACAATAGACATAGTTTTATCATTGACTATTGGATAATGAAGTAGACTTTCCCATCTATATCGACCAGCTGTAGCCAATTTTTTATTAAAAAATTATGTAGTTGTGTGAGCCAGTCACAGAATGCTCTAGTGTCTAAAATTCTATTTTATACCTTGTTTTTTGTTGCTGAGCAGGTTGATGGGTCATAACAGTTGCCATAACTAATCATAAGTCATTCTCCAAGTTTGACTTAAAAAGAGATAGTTTATTTAGCAGAATTTAGTAAATTAGATCAGCACATCTGTAGGAGCCTCACTTCAACTACGACGATTTTGATTAAAAAGCTGGCTACAAATTTAACATGGGGACGGAATGTCTAAAAGGTTTTATGCTCAATATAACCATAGACAAATATAATAAATATAGACCGTCAGCTGTGCTGCGGTTAGCATAAGTTCTGGCGTCCACCGCTAGGTTCGCCGTGTAGTTACGGAACACAATGATGCAGCGTCTGCTGGTCGCATACGGCTCCTGCGCTCCTCGCCTGCAGCTGGTTGCGCCATAACTACATGGCAGTCCTAGCAGTGGGCACCGGAACCTTCCTTTGACAGTCTATATTTATTTTATTTGTTTATCATATAACCAATCTTGGGCCTAACGAAAATATTGGAAGCCTTAACAAATTGTAGACTGGTAGGCTTATTTTTTTTTTTATTGGACCTTAATTATTTTAGGTAAATTTCTCATAAGGTACATTTTATCTATAATCAATCATTCAAGATGGGGATGCCACTATGTGTGTATTTTAACTCAAATATAAGTGAAGGATGAGTGGTGCGATCTTGTAGTCTTTTTAGTGACTAAGGCCAACATATTCCTTAGACACAGCTGTTAATTAATAGCCCATACAGCTAATGGAAACTAAGGGACCTACAGTTTATATGGAATCTAGTATTATGTAAGGATTATGTGTTCATGTGCCAAAAAGGAAGTGTAGTCTATGTTACTGTAGGCTACCTGTACCTCAAGTATGGTGTTTTCTATATAAATAACACTGTAATAGCAAAGCTTAACTTTCCTTGAGCACAGTAAGTTTAGGCCTAAAAATTAAATTAAATTAATTTTGTCATGCTCTTTAAACAATGTTAGACTATCCAATGCAAAAAAACAAAGAACATGATATTAATTATTACACAATGTTGTAGGTTAAAATAAAAAGCTGCTATGCTTTGGGGTCGACCTATATACACACAGGTGCCTGTGCTAGGCCTAGGTACTAGCTTTTATCAGTTTTAATTTATACAACACAACCTGAACAAGATGATAATTGTTTGAACCTCTTTATTATTTTAGAAACCAAATTTTTCACTGCGGTTGAGAGTACATCGGTGAGGAAAGCCATAGTCAATGCAATCATAGACAGAAGATGGTTTAAGGTGGTCAAAGGGTCAAGGTTTGCGGTAAATGAGCGCAGTAAGTCAGGCATCTGAATTTTGGACTTCTTAATCTGACGGTAAACTCAAAAACTGTTGAATATTATATTTTCAAATTCAATTTCTATAGAGAATCTAAACAACATAAAAACAGTTTGAGGCCAAAACTCGTCTGTGTAGCTGAGAGACAGATATTCCGCCATCGTATGAGTATCTCTTGTTTTGCTGATGATATGTCATTACAAATTTTTGTTAGATGTTATTGCCCTATGAATTATGTGGATTTTTTAATATGTATGGACAAAAAGAATGAAATATATACCGTCAGCCATGTTGCAGTCAGCAATGGTTCTGGCGTCCACCACGGGGAGCGCCATGTATTTAAGTAGCGCGTACTCCATAAATAACAATTCAGAAATTAACTTATCCAAATCTCCGAAAGGTGACGCCAGAACCTATGCTCTTCGCAGAACGGCTGACGGTCTATATTCAATTCCTTTTATCTATGATTTTACATACTGTTTGTAGTGAATCAGCTGATTATTCAAACATGAGTTCACCATTACAAATGTTATTGACTTCATGCTAAGCAGTGCATGTATTTATTTTGCTTTGGAAAAGGTATTAAAAAATTAAGAATTCATTATGCAACTTGATTTTTTCTTTATTGTTGAAATTGCTGGTAGGTACTGGGGACTATGAAGCATGTTTCAAATTATTTCTTTTACATCCATAAAACAACTTTCTCCATATTTGTAGAAAAAAAGTAAGTACCCTTAAACTGGGTCATTTAACTTCCTTATTCTGTATAAAAATAACACATAGGGATTTCAATTTTTTTTTTTTTTTTTTTGCTCTAACCGTTAATCACACAACATGCTTCAAAATAAGTTTTTTTAAGTTTTACAAAATGGCACAGAAATTATTACAAAACTATGTTTAGATGGTTAAAAATATAAAAACGTTTTCAACAAAAAAGAAATACCATATAACCTCGATCCCATAGGCCGATGGTTTGCAAACTTGTTCAAATGAATGCTTGAACCAAATTTCATCATAAACAGATCATTTTCACTACCTACGGAATCATCATTTATTCTGCATTTAAATAACACATTAAGTTTATCAAGTAGGTACCGTACTTAGGTTTGCTGCTACAGGAAGGGTATTGAAGTGTGATTTTTGGTCAAATTATAATAGTTTACTATAAAATTAATAAATTTGTCAAGTTTGATCAAAATTTAACCATAAACAAGCAAACTAAAACAATTTACTGATTCTCCATATAAATAACATGGGAATATAAAAATTAAAATTTTTCAAAATATCTCCGTAATTGAAAATCGCAGAAAAATACTACTACATACTAAATTATTTGTTTTTTTATGCTCTTCAAATTGGTTTGAAGAGAAGTTGAGAAATGTTATGTTTTGAGAGTCAAAAATGAGAAAAACCTATTTTTAACCCATAAAACCCCCCGTAAACCCCCGTTCCCATAGTCCGATCATGCTGGTTCGCGAACTCGTTCGAATAAACGAAGGTTTACACGTTTGTACCAAATTTCATCAAAATCGGATCATTTTTGCTCGAGTTATCGCGCTAACGGACACATATATAAATATATATATATATATATAAATATATATATATATATATATATATGAATTTGAACGATTAGTGTTTTTGGCCTCTGGGGACATCAAAATGAAAAAGTAAATCGGTCCCGCGTCCAGGTCTTACCATGAGACCTACGGTAATAGCTACTTCCCTATAGGGAAATTCGCTAACATGTTATAGGCTAGCCACTTTGTATAAACACGTTTAAATACAAAACAAACCATTAGAGTAATACATTTATCCACTATTGTTAATGAACAAAGTTTCTTTGTTAATAACATTGCTTAGCATTTATTCATGTTTAATGCTTATTATAACTTTTTTTCTTTTATGGTTTCATCATTGTAGATTTTTTAACTTATTGTAAGGTAATTCATAACCTAAACAATGCCTGGACCAATCAAGTTTTCCACTTATGAACGCTCCACTGCTTTAATCAAAGCAAGGTTTGAGAAAATTCTCACTGCAGTAGAAGCTGTATCTAATCTACCCCCTCCTCTCAGCCAGGTCAACTTAAGAACCTTAAGCAGTTATGCAAAAGAAATAACTAAAAAACGTGCTGACTTTGAAGGTAACCTTCAAAGAGTTCTTGAAGGTTTGGCCCCTGAAGAAGCTCCAACCTCACGACTGTCTACTGATCAAGATGATATCAACGATGTTTATATCAAAATTCAAAGCATTATTGAATCCTTGAATCCAATTGACGAACCACGCACCCCTTCTGCACATAGCGAGCCAGGTTCAATTTTTACTCATGCGTCAGTAAATATTAGACTCCCGAAGCTGGAACTAAAACACTTTGATGGCAATCCATTACAATGGGTTAGTTTTATTAACCTCTTTGACTCTAGTGTACACAAAAATGTAGCCAAATTTCAGTACCTTTTAAGCGTTGTGTCGGGTGAACCCCTCAGCTTAATTAAATCCCTTAACATCACCACTGCGAACTACTTAGTTGCATATCAACTACTTCGTGATCGCTATCACAACACAAGGCGGCTCACCACACTGCATTTAAACCAGATAATGGACCTGCCTAACATTACCTCTGGTTCTCTCCCTCAACTTAGGGGATTCATCAACTTGTTCTATGAACATAGTGAGGCCCTTAAAGCCCTCGATTGTGATGTCTCATCTAACTCTAACCCTTTACTGTCAGCATTGATATTGCGTAAAATAGACTCGGACCTTCGCAAAAAACTTGAAGCTTATAGGTCTACTCAAGACCATGAAGCACACACTCTGCCGGAAGTGACGGAAATTATAAAATTCCTCAATATCGAATGTGATCAAGTGGAAGACGCTGGTTTGCACCTAACTCACTCTTCTCCAAAGACTAATTGTGGTCAACCCTCTAAATTCAAAGGCACAAAGTCGGGCAAATTCTCCTCTGACCGTCCCAGCAAGACTGTGGCTATGCTTACCACTCACAAGACGCAATCGTCTACCTCTTGTTTTGACTGTGGTAAACCAGACCACAAAATTTATGTTTGCCCTTCCTTTAAGGGTAAAACCCCTCAACTACGATATCAAATCGTAAAAAAAGAGAACAGATGCATCTCTTGTCTCGGCTACCATGATAGCAAGTTATGCAAATCTCAGGCTACTTGCTACATTTGTCATAAGAGACACCATAGCCTGTTGCACTCACACTTTCAACAACCCTCAGCTGACGTTAAACCTCATAAGGTACCTAAAGACAATCTCTCTCCCGCTAAAGTAGCTACAGCAATGACTTCTCAATCTCAGTACAGTTGCGAATCCACTGTGCTCCTAGGTACTTTGTTAGTACAATTGATCTCTCCTCAAGGTACTACTCACGTCTTCCGGGCTCTCTTAGACTCCGGAAGTATGTGTAATTTTATTTCTGAGCGTGCTGCTCAATTGCTGGGTGCCAAGCGCACACATTCCTCTGTTCAAATAACAGGTATTGCTCAAACGGCTACCTCTACCCGAGGACTGACACACTTGACTCTAACCACTCTCTCAGGCCTCACCATGGTAACACAGCACCCCTTTCTCGTTTTAGATAGGATTTCTATGGATTTACCCAGAGCAAAACTGACCCCAGAAGTGTTCCACAAAGCCAAAGCCTACACACTAGCTGACCCTACGTTCCACTTACCTAGTAGTGTAGATGTCTTGTTAGGTGGAAGTTTATTCCCACAGTTACTCACTAACGAAAATCACTCGCTTGGTCCCAACCTCCCCCATGCTGTAGGCAGCCATTTTGGATTCATCATAATGGGACAAGCACCATGTACATCAATCACTCCTCTTTCAGCACATTATTCTGTATACATGCTCTCTGTCAATGACACAGAGTTACACAACTCGTTGCAAAGGTTCTGGTTGCAGGAAGAACTACCTCCATGCAATAAACGGACAGCGGAAGAGAACTTTGCGACAAACATTTTGACGCCACTCACGCTAGAGATTCAGACGGACGTTACATTGTTAGTCTTCCATTCAAACAGGCTCACCCCCCTCTCGGAGCTTCTAAGCTTGCTGCGGAGCGTAGATTTCGCGCACTGGAACACAAATTCCGATCTCAGCCTAATTTCTCGGAACTTTATCATGAGTTTATGAATGATTACCTCTTAGCAGGTCACATGGAAAAGGTTTCCACCATTGACTTATCTCAACCTCATTATTTCCTCCCTCACCATGGGGTACTAAAGGAAACTAGCAGTACCACAAAGCTACGCACAGTTTTTGATGCTAGTGCGCAGACTAGCACAGGTATCTCTTTAAATGACGTCCTTCTCACTGGACGAAAACTCCAAACAGACATTTGTGACATTTTACTTAATTTTAGAGTCCATAATGTTGTTTTTACCTGTGACATACGGCAAATGTACTGACAAATTCGAGTCCGCCCAGAAGACCAGAATTTTCAGCTGATCCTATGGCGTCAAGACCCCTCTCACGAGCTTGACATCTACAAGTTGACAACAGTGACCTACAGCTTAAATAGTTCCCCCTATCTGGCCATAAAGACCTTGGGACAGCTGGTGAAGGATGAAGGTGAAGCTTTCCCTGACGCAGCCAGAATCATCATCTCTCATTCCTATGTTGATGACATCATCACAGGCTCCGTTGACGAAGAATCAGCCCTCCAACTCCAAGGTCAACTCATCGCCCTCCTGAAGAAAGGTGGATTCGAACTCCGGAAGTGGTCGTCAAATTCCCCTCGCCTACTGGAAGCAGTTCCAGAAGATCATCGTGAGACACCTGTCTTTCTGCAAGATCCAGAGCAACCTCATTACTCCATCTTAGGACTACACTGGTCACCTACTACGGATTCCTTCTCCTATCACTTGGACCTACCCTCCGGCGCTTGTACTAAGCGTCAACTACTCAGCAACATCGCAAGGATTTACGACCCTTGTGGTTTTCTAGCACCCATAACAATGTGGTGCAAATGTTTAATGCAACTCCTGTGGACCCAACAACTGGGATGGGATGAACCCATATCCAGTGACCTCGCCGACAAGTGGCATTCTTTTGTATCAGAATTATCAGAAATTTCTCAGATTAATATACCTCGTGCATTCCATTTTTCTGAATCTCGCAGCATGGAGTTGCATGGGTTCTCAGACGCCTCAGAGCGAGGCTAAGCAGCCGTGGTATATACTCGCTGTTTGACCTCTAACAACACAGTCATAGTCAGACAAGTTATTGCTAAAACCCGTGTTGCCCCACTCAAAAAGGTCACTCTCCCCAGACTCAAGCTATGTGCCGCTCATTTATTGGCACAATTAATATCACATTGTTTGTCAATTTTTTCCAAACACTATACATTCTCATCACATCACTTGTGGTGCGATTCAACTGTGACCTTGACATGGCTGCAAACTCCCCCCTATCAATTGAAAACTTACGTTGCCAACCGTGTTGCGCAAACTCAGGAATTGGTTCCGGCAAATTGGTGGCGACATATTAGCAGCGCAGATAACCCCGCAGATTGCGCTTCCCGTGGAATACTTCCATCACAACTCTCCAAACACACTGTGTGGTTCAACGGTCCATCATGGCTTCAGCTGCCACATGATGATTGGCCGAAACCTAAATTCAGTCCTATTGACCTTGACGAATTAACGGATCTCAAAGCACAACCTCTCAAAGTATTGACTGTCGTACATCAACCCGAATGGGACCTTCTTAGCAAATTTTCCTCCTGGGACAAACTTGTTCGCGTAATGGCTTACGTCATCCGCTTTGTAAATAATTGCAGACATGTTGATAGATCAAAAGATAGTTTATCCTCCAGTGAACTAAAAGATGCAACTAACTTCATTGTGAAAAATATCCAGCAAACCCACTTCAGTGACGATATTAGTGCCATTAAACAAGGACTATTGTGTTCCCCCAGACTCCGGCGATTGTCTCCTTTTATCGACCAATCTGGTCTACTCCGTGTCGGAGGTCGACTCAATCGTGCTCCTATCGACTATGATGCCAAGCACCCCCTCCTGTTACCCAAAAATCACCATGTAGTAAATCTCATAATCAACTATTACCATAAGAAACATCTCCATTCCGGTCCTCAGTTGACACAAGCTTTACTTAACCAACACTTTTGGATCCTCTCTGCCCGAAGTGTGATACGCTCCAATATACTCCGGTGTGTTACATGTTTCAAACACCGCCCAACAAATAAAACTCCTCTCATGGGTGATCTCCCTACTTCTCGTGTCAATCCCTCTCGACCATTTCTTCATACTGGAGTGGATTATGGTGGCCCGTTTAGTGTCAAGATTCATAATCTGCGAGGCAACAAGACCATTAAGACATATTTATGTCTCTTTGTATGTATGGCGACTAAAGCTGTGCATCTCGAGGTCGTCACAGATTTAACCACTGATGCATTTATCGCATCCCTCACCAGATTTGTGTCTCGCCGTGGACTCTGTACAGACATCTACAGTGATTGCGGGACTAACTTTGTTGGCGCTAATCACGTACTAACTCGCATTGTGCAGGATGCAATAAAATCCTCTCAAGCTTGCAACGACATTTGTGCATTTGCTCTACAAAATTCTATCAACTTTCACTTCAATCCTCCAGCTAGTCCCAATTTTGGTGGACTCTGGGAAGGGGCTATTAAAAGCGCCAAATACCACCTAAACCGTGTAATTGGTGAACATTGCACTCACATTGCCAGAACTCATGACCTTGATCACTCAGGTGGAAGCCATGCTTAACTCACGCCCCCTAACACCTCTCTCTGCGGATCCTTCCGATCTCACCGCCTTGACCCCTGGACACTTCCTCATTGGTGCCCCCCTTGTAGCTGTCCCTGAAGTGGATCTCCAGGATCGTCCAGACAACCGCCTACGCCATTGGCAATTAGTCCAAGCTCTCCATCAACGTATTTGGAAAAGATGGCATGCCGAATATTTGCATACGCTGCAACAACGGGGAAAATGGACTACTCCTTCACCAGAGCTTCATGTTGGAGACCTCATCCTACTTCAGGAGTCATCACCCCCCCTTCAGTGGCCCCTGGGACGCATCACCGCAACGCATCCCGGAGACGATGGTATAGTGCGTGTGGTGGACGTGCGCACCAACCAAGGTACATATCAAAGGCCTGTTTCAAAGGTCTTCCCTCTTCCCATAGACTAAATGTCTTAGACATGCCGGCTTGTAGATAATCATTTGTTGAAGCCTACAATGCTTCAAGGCGGCCGGTATGTTCAGTACAGTTTTGTAAATAGGGTAATTAGTAGTTTAATCATTAATCATTAATTTTATTAACATTTAATTAACAGTGTGCATAGGTTTTTAACATTCATTTGTATATTAGTTACTTATTTTAAGTCTGTAAAATGTACTCTACTCTACTCACACACACACCACGGCAATTCCCCTCCCCCACATTCTCCTTAAAATCATACGATGCCTACGTCATATGGCGTGATCTATCTCTGTCTCTTTCCCTCTCATGGAAAATTCAAATTTCCCCACCATGATTTTATTCAGTTAGCGTCTAAAACCTTCCTTGATCGGACGTATGTGCCGCGCCGCGCCGTTTTTCTGGCAATCTCTCGGTCTTTTGACCACCTCGTGGTGGAAGTGTCCCCACTTTAAAACCTATCTCTTAATCAGTGAATAATAGTACTAAATTCCCCATTTCGAAGTGTGTAGTGCATCTGAACTTCCAGATCTTCTTGTGTGTCCCTCAGCGTGGTGAGCTCACCCAATCCCCATTCCCCCTGCTACTTTCCAATGTTGGATTTTCTTATTGAAAGGTATGTGACACTGTTTTTTATAATCTCTACTAGCTGTAACCCGCGGGCTTTGCCCCGTTTAACTTCTTAATTTTCAAGATTATCTCGTTCGCATGGCTCAATCACGTCCTGGTTGAAGTTTGTTCGCTACGCTCACTCACCTTTAGGTTGGAGCTCGTTCGCTACGCTCACTCACCTTTAGGTTGGAGCTCGTTCGCTACGCTCACTCACCTTTAGGTTGGAGCTCGTTCGCTGCGCTCACTTGCCTTCAGGTTAGCTCGTTCGCTACGCTAACTCGCCTCCAGGTTGAAGTTCGTTCGCTACGCTCACTCACCTTTTGGTTGCAAATTAGCTGTTGTCATAAATGTAAAAGAAATAATAGTGCTGCACCCTGTTGGTAATCCTTGTAACTTTAATGCTATTGAACATCATAGAACAGAACCAACTTGTTTAATTGAACCAGCTGTTAAGATTCAATAATTCCATTTCTCATAAGGTTAACATGGGAAACTCCAGAGCCACTGGGGCGGAGCCCGAAAGGATTTTTGAAATAAGAATATGCCTATATGTTAATCGGGAATGTGAGCTATCATCATGCCAAATTTCAGCCCAATCCGACCAGTATTTTTCGAGTTTACTTTTCCCATACACACATACACACATACAGCAACCACCTCTTTTTTATAATAGTATAGATAGAAGATTAACTCTCATATCGAACAGATGTGTTTGTATGTAAAAATTATTCTTACTGCTACCACCGGTTCTAAGGAAAAGTAGCAGTACCGGTACCAAAAACCAACGTTTACATTTGAGAAAAGAACTGTAGTACTTACGACTAATTCAAACTGTCCTTCTAATCAAACTGTATTATAGGTGTTAAATCAAACTGTATTATAGGTGTTAATCAGTTGGCAAATATATAAATAAATAAATACACCGGCCACAAAACATGTAACATGTAACGTAAACAACGTAAAGCTTTGAAAACTCACTATGGTTTGCTAAAAAAAAACTTTCACTTGATGTGGTGCAGTACCGGTACCGAAGTTATTAACGATTGATGATGTTATTAACGATAAAATCTCCTTTGGTTTTAATTTTTTTTAGTTTTCGAAAATCAAAGTTATTTCCTATTAATGGCATTATTTGTAAGCAGCTTTTAATGTTAGGTAACATATTAATGACAGTTTGAAGAAACCACCTTTATCCAAACAAAGGCTTCTTATTTAAAAGATTACGTAATCTCTAAACGATAATCGGTACATATATCTAGCAATCATTCGGAGGAAATGTGACAAAAAACGCACAAATCTGGGGTTTTGTACGTTTGTAGTTTTATTTCCTAAGTAGGAAAAGTACCGATATCGTTGTCGAAATGCAAGTAAGTAGAAACCAAAAGTGATTCATTGGAACTACGAGTTTAGTTCTCTGTTACGGTACGATCACAGCGAAATCAGAAAGATCTTCCAAGATCGCAGCAACATCCACGATCACCCACTGCAGTTGTGATTTTTTACTTTGCACTTTACACAACTGTCCTTGAAGCACCGTCAATGAGTGGAAACCTTTGTAAGCTACAGTATTGGTGACGATGATTAAAAAAATGTAAGTTTCCTTGCACTAATACAACACTGAATCACGGTATTTTCCCCGGTTATCAAAAAATTCGAGAACAATCGTTGCACTTGCGATTAATTAAACCGGTTAAGTAAGGCACAACGTTTTTAATCTCACTTGGTTTGGATGTGCTGACAAAACTTGATCGGAAATGGTTGCGGTATTATTTGTAAACAACTTTTAATGTAAACATATCGGTGACAGCTAGAAGTGAAAACCATTCCAAACAGCTGATCGTTATTTCATAAAATGTAATGTAATAGTAAACATTGGGAGAAAATTTGACAAAAATCTAACAAAATTGGGTTTTTGGTGGTTCGTTATTTTGTTTTCGAAGAAGCGAGGCCACGTTTTTATAGCCAAAGACACTCTCACCAATCCAGTTAATACAGAAAAATGATTAAAACCTTGATCGGTACTCTAGTTTTCTAGGAGTAGGCCGCGTAAAATGACATTTTGGTGTTACAGACGGAGTCACAGAATGGACAGACAGACATACAAACAGTAATTGAGATAAGACTCGTTTCGGCTTTCTTAGGCTATGAAACGTAAAAATAACCAAAAACCGCTTGATTCTAAGCAATGTACAGACAAAACTATTTTTATTTATATAGATGTGTTCAATCCGAGCAAAGCTTAGTCTCTGAATACTTGTGATTAAGTGGCTGGAGCAAAAGTCTACGTCTTTATTGCAAGTAAGAGTAGGGTCCCAGTTTGAATTAGTCAGGAGATGTGTAAGTACTATACACTTCTCCTCACACTCCACACACTTCCCCACACTCCATTGTATAACTTATGTTGTCATAGACCTATTTTATAAATATGTGATCCAGAGGCAGCTCACTGAAACATCTTTTACTCATCGGCTTGTCAATGCATTGTGTAAAGCCACTTTCCAACTCATTCTTTTTAATGGACAACAGCCATTGTTGTTTGGTGTAAACGTGCACTAATATTTTTCAATTTTCTTTGTAACAATCACAGGACGATAGCATAGACAAAAATAAATATATAGACCATCAGCCGTACTGCGGTTACCATAGGTTCTGGCGCACACCGCTGGGAGCGCTGTGTAGTTAGTAGCGTGTTCGCCATAGCTACATAGCGCTCCCAGCGGTGTGCGCCAGAACGCTCAGAACCAATGGTAACTGCAGTAAGGCTGACGGTCTATGTTCAATTTTTTTTGTCTACGACAATAACAACTCAATAAAGTGAAGTTCATAAAATTATTAATAAATATTATTCTAGAGGTTAAATACCTTATTGTTGCCACTGTAATCCCCTGTCGTCTGGATGGCGACCGGTTTCGACACTCATGGTGTCATTGTCAAGCCGTTAAAACGTGTGTCACTCCTAGGAGGTCGTCATAAAGTCTTGAAAATATATACACGAGGCACGCACAAACATATTTACAAATAAATAATATAGTATGGCCATACAAAAACACTAATTCTCACGGCGCGGCTGCGGGTTCAGGGTGTAGGTCTAGACTGACCGTCGCCGTGTCCTTGCCCTCTCCCCCTACCCCTCACATTGTTATCAGCGTCTTTGTCTTCTGATAATCCTTCTATCATTGCGGCTGCTTCATAAATTATGTCAGATTCAAACGACGTTTTTTCGTTAAGAATGTGTTGGGGGGATTTTTTGCCGGCTTTGAAGATCTCATATTCTTCTATAGTATCGAGAAAGCGGCCTCTTTTTTTGTGAAAATGAAGCACATCGATTGTTTTGTCAATATTTGAGACATCGTGGTTATAATTAATCAAATGATCGGCAAATGCAGAATTGGGTTTGTGGATGGATGGTTTCGGCAAGTGTTCCTTATATCTCGTTTTAAATGAGCGGGCGGTTTGTCCAATATAAAAACTAGGGCAGCTGTCACAATTTAGTTTATAAACACCAGATCCTTCTGTTTTTTCGGTAATAGGTTTTTTCCCTTTATTTCTCAAAACACCTGAAAGTTTATTGTTAGTACTGAAAGATAGTATAACATTGTTATTTGACATTTCTTTCTTCAATGTGCTATTTAAGTAAGTGCCGAACTCGGTGGAAATATATATTGGGTTGTTGGATCTTTTGACAGTGTGGACATTTTTATCTTTGTGTTTCTTAATCAGTTTGTCAATAATATTACTATTGTACCCATTGGACACTGCGATGTATTTTAGTGTGTTGACCTCCTCCTTGTAATCTTCTTTAGACAATGGAATTGACAATAATCTATTAACGAAACTATGATAAGCGGCTAATTTCTGATTTTGAGGATGGTGTGAGGAATTGTGTATCGTTTGGTTTGTGGTCGTAGGTTTTCGGTAAATTTTGAATTTCAGTTTGTTTTCATCAGAGCATTTTGAGATGTTTAAGTCGAGAAAATTTAATGACTTGTTGTTTTCAACCTCAAGTGTAAACTTGATGTTCCTGTGTAGACTGTTTAAGTACGTGCATAACATTCCCAGCTGTCTTTTGGTGCCATTAAAAAGGATAATGGTGTCGTCCACGTAGCGATTATAAAAAACTATCTTGTCTTTTAGGCGGTTTTTGTCAGACCACAGATGTTTGTTTTCCAAGTTATTCAAATATATTTCTGCCAAAATACAAGATAAGGGCGATCCCATAGCCAGTCCTTCTTTTTGTAAAAATATTTCGTTTTCAAATTGAAAGTAATTTTGTCTTAGAACTATTTCAGTGAGTTTTATCAGCTCGTCAACAGCTATCTTATTTAATGTAGAATTTTTTAATAAGTTATCCTTCAGTATGGCAAGTGTTTCATTTCGCAAAAATTAATTAAAACTTAATTAAATGAAACACTTGCCATACTGAAGGATAACTTATTAAAAAAAAATTCTACATTAAATAAGATAGCTGTTGACGAGCTGATAAAACTCACTGAAATAGTTCTAAGACAAAATTACTTTCAATTTGAAAACGAAATATTTTTACAAAAAGAAGGACTGGCTATGGGATCGCCCTTATCTTGTATTTTGGCAGAAATATATTTGAATAACTTGGAAAACAAACATCTGTGGTCTGACAAAAACCGCCTAAAAGACAAGATAGTTTTTTATAATCGCTACGTGGACGACACCATTATCCTTTTTAATGGCACCAAAAGACAGCTGGGAATGTTATGCACGTACTTAAACAGTCTACACAGGAACATCAAGTTTACACTTGAGGTTGAAAACAACAAGTCATTAAATTTTCTCGACTTAAACATCTCAAAATGCTCTGATGAAAACAAACTGAAATTCAAAATTTACCGAAAACCTACGACCACAAACCAAACGATACACAATTCCTCACACCATCCTCAAAATCAGAAATTAGCCGCTTATCATAGTTTCGTTAATAGATTATTGTCAATTCCATTGTCTAAAGAAGATTACAAGGAGGAGGTCAACACACTAAAATACATCGCAGTGTCCAATGGGTACAATAGTAATATTATTGACAAACTGATTAAGAAACACAAAGATAAAAATGTCCACACTGTCAAAAGATCCAACAACCCAATATATATTTCCACCGAGTTCGGCACTTACTTAAATAGCACATTGAAGAAAGAAATGTCAAATAACAATGTTATACTATCTTTCAGTACTAACAATAAACTTTCAGGTGTTTTGAGAAATAAAGGGAAAAAACCTATTACCGAAAAAACAGAAGGATCTGGTGTTTATAAACTAAATTGTGACAGCTGCCCTAGTTTTTATATTGGACAAACCGCCCGCTCATTTAAAACGAGATATAAGGAACACTTGCCGAAACCATCCATCCACAAACCCAATTCTGCATTTGCCGATCATTTGATTAATTATAACCACGATGTCTCAAATATTGACAAAACAATCGATGTGCTTCATTTTCACAAAAAAAGAGGCCGCTTTCTCGATACTATAGAAGAATATGAGATCTTCAAAGCCGGCAAAAAATCCCCCCAACACATTCTTAACGAAAAAACGTCGTTTGAATCTGACATAATTTATGAAGCAGCCGCAATGATAGAAGGATTATCAGAAGACAAAGACGCTGATAACAATGTGAGGGGTAGGGGGAGAGGGCAAGGACACGGCGACGGTCAGTCTAGACCTACACCCTGAACCCGCAGCCGCGCCGTGAGAATTAGTGTTTTTGTATGGCCATACTATATTATTTATTTGTAAATATGTTTGTGCGTGCCTCGTGTATATATTTTCAAGACTTTATGACGACCTCCTAGGAGTGACACACGTTTTAACGGCTTGACAATGACACCATGAGTGTCGAAACCGGTCGCCATCCAGACGACAGGGGATTACAGTGGCAACAATAAGGTATTTAACCTCTAGAATAATATTGTTAAGTAATCCGGAAGGCAACACCTCAAAAAATGAAGTAATAAATATTGCTGAACACCAATGAATGGATTGAACATATCAGAAATAAACTCACCAACTCTGCCATTATTTTGTTGTATTTCTGTCACTAAGCTGGGTTGTGTCTCATTTTCTTTACAAAGAAAACCTGAAAGCAGAAGATTGTTTGATAGCGGAGATCAGGTCAGTTTGTAGTGACTAAACAACTAAACGACACCAGTTTTAAGAGAATTTCAGAATGAGCCAAAAATCTATGCTTAGCTAACCACTCAAAACATTCTTAGTGGACCTCTGTTAACTTCATTGCTCGAGGGGGGGGGGGGGGCAGTGATATGCATATGCACCACGCCTGTTGTCAGGCAAAGTGTCTCATTATAAATCAAATCAACCTTGTTCTGGCAAGTATAAAAGAGGATTTTGGTTTGTTTGTACAGGGTGCGGCAAAAAAACCAATCTATTTTCTGCAGAGCACTGTTCAGCGACAGGTCGTCCGAGAATGGTGGGAGTAGGATTTTTGGAAAGCCTACACAAAGCCATTTCTTGTAGTCATAGAGCAGTGGTCGGCTGAGCTAGTGTGGTTGTTATGGAGTTGTTTTTATAAAATAGTGAATTCATTCATTGCTACTCAGCGGCAGTTTCATGCACTATTTCAATTAAGGCGACATGGAGAAGTTCCGTTGCGTAGCATAATAATGCGGTGGGTTACTTACTTTAGGACAACGGCTTCTACGTTGAAAAGGAAGCTTACAGGCTGTCCAAAGTCAGATCGGACGCCAGAAAACTAACATTCGATAGAGTTTGTGTTGCTGTGGAAAACAGTCCTCGTAGGCCAGCCCGAAAACAAGCGGCTGCCTTGAACATGTCTGACCACTCAGTTATACGAATTTTGAGAATTTTCATCCCTATGGATTAGAATAATAATCTGTATAATTTGGTAATCATCCATACAGATAATCACGACGGAACCTCTCTATGTCGACCTAATTGAATAAAAGCACGGAACTGCCGCTGAGTTATGACTAAATCATTAATTTTTTTAAACGACTGGATAACAACTGTACATAGCTCACACAAACACTGCTCTATGACTAAAAAAATGGCATTGTCCTAGGCTTTCCAACGAGCCTACTCCCACCACCCTCAGACAACCTGTCGCTGAACAGTGTGCTGCAGAAAATGGATCCGTTTTTTGCCACACCCTGTATATTTGTTTGGCAGTGATAAATCCAGACACCGCTGGAGAATTTCATGGAGTAGGTTTATACACCATCAATGTCCTGATAACATTCAAGGTTCATTTAGTCCTGGGACTGTCTTAAATCCCATGACAGGGATTTTGAATCAGGATGTCCACAGAAATTTTGTCATTGATTTCCATGACTCACAAACTTTACACTAAAATTATTGTACACACACAAGTTTTGGTCGAACTGTATCACTATGTAACCACTAATCCTCATTGTGTTGATTAAAAAGTGTTTAGATATTTTAGGTGTAACACTTCGGTAAAAATATTTCATACTCAACAAAGTCAAGTTTATTTCAATTTTTTTGATTACATAAAGTTATCAAAATACTTAAAACATAACTAGCACAAGATCTTAACAAAACACTTTCATATTAAGTTAATAAAAACGTATCCACAAATAATAATAAAAAAGTTAATAAAAAAGTGCCTGCCACAAACCGCCGTAGAAAAAACTTTGTTCAAAAAAAGAAAAAAAAAATGTAAACTATTTGTTTGTTAGCCTTATATTGTATCAATTGGACCTCACCGACAAGTTTTTTGAACTTGGTGAGGCCAAGCTGTTGTAATTTTCATAATAAATATATTTGTATTTGTAATTGTAACCAGAAAGGCTAATTAACATGTAATTCGTCATTACATCATTACATAGAAAAATACAAAATCACGTAATTAGGACCATGTGTAAAACTATATTCTCATATTTCTCACTTTCAAAATGATAACATCATTTATTATTTAGCTCATCTCTCATTTCATTTATCTCTACACATTACAGATTTTCAATAATCATAGTATCAAGAGTTCTAGAAATTTGACATTTTAAATCACACACTTGAAATAAATCTCTTAAAAAATTGTCCAATTTCCTCCATCATATAACACCATCATGTGACTCTTCACAACTACAAAATCATTTAGTTAAGGCACTGTAAGGACACTTCTTCCATTTTATATTTTTCTCAGTAAGGTCATAGTACCCATTTGTACTATTTTACTAAGAATTAAGTGAATGGACTGTTTTATGTCATAACTCAAACTCAACTGACTTTATTTACCTTTTTACAAACATAGAATAACAAATAAACATATGATAATAATTAATAGAAATTAACAGGTGTTATGAAATAAACTGTTCTCACAACATCCTCCCTTTTAAGTTTGAAAGTTCTTCAACCAGCTTGGTTCGTGTATAATTCTCTTTGGACGGTTGTATGGTTCTGTTTGATGTGTATTCGCTGACAAACTTTGTTCACTGTTTTCCTCTCTTAAATAAGGGGCAAGTTTGAGGTGGAATCGATTTCTTCTCACATTCCTCTTATCAGTTTCAACAATATATGAACGAGGGCTGTCCAGGATTTTCACAATTTTGCCATGTCTTCTAAGGTCCACAATCCAAACTGGGTCTCCTATATGAAAAGGATTGAGAGTTTGCACTTTGTGCCTTCTATCATAGTTGTGTTTGTACTTCTCACGATATGTTTCTTCTCTCCCTTTAAGATCCTTTAGATCTGGTTTTCCACTAAGCAAATGTCCTGTCTGAGGCAATGTGCTCCGTAATCGCCTGTTCATAAGAAGCTGAGAGGGACTGAACCCATTCCAGAGGGGTGTCGTTCGATAGGCTAGAAGCGCCAAATAAGGGTCTTCCACATTTTTCTTTAGAATCATTTTGGCAATTTTCACTGCCGCTTCAGCCTCTCCATTGCTTTGGGAAAATTTTGGGCTACTTGTTATATGCTTGAAGCCATAAACTTTGGAAAATGTCTTGAAATCTGAATGTTCAAGGACTTGAAATTGAGACCCACAGTCAGACCTAATTTCTTCTGGAATGCCGTGTCGACAGAAAAAGGCTTTGCATCTCATTATTACTTCTCGTGATGTTAATGACTCTAATTCAGCTATCTCAAAATATCTGGAGTAATAATCTGTCACAGTCAAAAACCAAACGCCTTCAAGTTTGAACAAATCCATCGCAAGTGTTTTCCATGGCCTGTCAGGGAATTGTGTGGGAAGCAATGGTTCATGACTGTTCCTTGAATGTTTAATACAAGTAGGGCATGATTTCACCATACTTTCAATGGCTGAAGAAATTCCTGGCCACCAGACTGACTCTTTTGCACGTAAACGACACTTGGTGATTCCAAAATGACCTTCATGTACTCTTTGAAGTGCCCAAGACTGCAGAGCTGGTGGAATTACAAGTCTTGAACCTCGTAGTATCATCTCATTATCAACACTTAGCTCATCCTTAACTGAATTATACGGTTTTAGGTCATCTCGTAATGATGTCTTAGAAGGCCAACCTTGGATAATTATTTTTTTCAGTTCACGTAAAGTCGGATCTTTATTTTGTTCCTCCAATACTTTAGCAACTATGCAGTCGTTTATATCGATGGATGACAAAACCATTTGAACAAACGCTTGAGTTTCTTCTTCTAACTCACGGTCATCAGTACCTGAAAATGGGAGAGGTGCTCTTGAAAGAGCATCAGGAACTAGAAGCTGCTTTCCAGGAATATAAGTAATTGAAAAATCATATCTCATGAGACGCAATCGAATTCTTTGAATTCTTGGAGACAATTCATCAAGATGTTTGGATTTCAAAATTTGAAGTAGTGGTTTGTGATCTGTTTGTATTGTTATTCTCTTGCCAATAATAAATTCTTGAAACTTTTCACATGCCCAAGCAACAGCTGTAGCCTCCCTCTCGATGTTTGCATAGTTTTTTTCAGAAGGAAGAAGGCTTCGGGATGCAAATGATACTGGTCGTATAGAACCATCATCTTGAACTTGAGAAAGAGTTGATCCTAGTCCTTGAAGCGAGGCATCACAGGAGATAATTGTTTCCCGATTTACATCGTAAATGGCTAGGCAAGGAGAGTTAGTCAAAATGAGTTTTATTTCATCAAATGCCTTCGCCTGCTCTGGACCCCATATCCATGGAACGTTAGCTTGAAGTAGTGAATTCATTGGGGCCAAAATCTTAGCTTTGTCAGGAATAAACTTACCAAGAAAGTTTACCATCCCATTGAACCTTTGAAGTTCTTTTACGTTTTTTGGGCAGTCCATTTTGAGAATAGCGGAAACCTTTTCCTTATCAACAGAAATTCCATCGGATGAGAGGAAATGCCCGAGGAATTTAATACTTGACTTACCAAACTCAGTTTTGTCTTTGTTAAGTGTCATTCCTACATTTCTAAGCTTTTCAAGTACTTGCCGAACAACTGTATCATGTTCTTCTTTCGTTTTGCCCCAAATCAGAATATCGTCCATATGGACTGCGACATTTGACTGGTTGTCTAAGATTTTGTTCATGCATTTCTGAAAATGTTCAGGTGCTGATGTGATTCCAAATGGAAGTTTGAGAAATTTAAAACGTCCAAAAGGGGTAAGGAAAGTAGTTAGATCCTGGGAATTTACATTTAAGGGGACTTGCCAAAAACCACTGTTTGCATCAAGTTTTGAAAACCATTTTGCTCCTGAGATTGAGCTGAGAGACGTTTCAATTTTTGGAATCGGATGATAAGACCGCTGGATGGATTCATTCAACTTTGTTAAGTCAACACATATGCGGACATCTCCATTAGATTTAGGCACTACTACCATTGCTGAGCACCATTCAGTAGCATGCTCAACTGGTGTGATTACATTATTTTGTACCATACTTTCTAGTTCTTTTTTCACTTGACACATTAGGGGTAAAGGTACTGTCCTAGGAGTGGTTATTGCGTATGGCTTTGCACCATCCTTAAGTGCTATTGTGTAGGGATCAGGAATGACGCCCAGACCACTAAACATTTCATGGTATTCGGTAAAAAAGTCACTGTCTACCTCTGCAACTGAATTAACAAAAGTTAAAATTTTTAAGTCCTGTATTGCTGGACGACCAAGCAAGGGTGTTATGAGTCCCTTCACTACGTATACCATGTGATTTATTTTAACATCTCTGTATTGGATATTAGCACTAACACAACCTACAGTTTCTAATTTTGTTCTACCAGCCCCAAACAACTCAACTAGAGTCGGCTGGATCCTACTTGGATCAACTATGCCAGGGGGAATTACTGTTACATCTGCCCCTGAATCAATTTTAAATGTTTGTGGTTTTCCCTCAAATACTAAATCTAGTTTCCAGGGCTTACATTTTGACCCATCCCCAAGTGTACCTATGAATACTTTATTATTTGAAGGTCCAAGTTCACTTACTTCATTTTTGTCAGTTACTACCTGTGCTTCTTTAGATCTGCAGATCTTCGAAAAGTGACCAATCTTTTTGCATAGGTTACATGTTGCGCTTTTTGCTGGACACGTGCTTCTTGGATGGGACGGTTTATAACCACACCAGATGCATTGCACTGGGTATTCTTGTTTCTTTTGACGAAACCTATATCCTTGATTTTGGTTTGTACTCGGTGACGTAGTTGCTTCAATTTGAACTCTTTTTTCATCACATAAATCTGCCTTCTCTTTCTTTACGTTATCTGCATGTCTTATTACTGTAATGGCCTTGTCTAAATTCATCTCGGGATCTAGCAACAAGCGATCACTAAGTTTCTCATCATTTAAACCCAGTATTAGTACCATCAACACCATTTCATCATTAAGTGAACCCCAGTCACAGGTTCTAGCCAAGGAATGGAGACTAACTATAAACTCTTCAACTGTTTCATTAATTTTTTGTTGTCTCTTCAAAAACTTTGCTCTTTCAAAAATTAAGTTCCTCCGTGGAATAAAATGTTTGTCAAATAAATCTAAGACTTCTTCAAATGTTAGTTTTGATTCGGTTGCTAAATTAAAAGATGCAAAAATCTCATCAGCTTTCTCACCTAATGTGTATATAAGAGTGTTGATTTGTTTGTTCTCAGACTCTTCAGATAGCCCAGATGCTGACCGATATCTTTGAAATCGTGTTTTCCATCTTGGCCAATCTGCTGGTACAAAGGAGAAACTAGCTGGAGGTTGAATAACTGAATGAGTGTTTGATACAATGATTGACTTCTTAGTTGAATTGTTGTATTCATTTTCTCTGCTTCTTTCATTTTCATTATCTTCATAGTCAGATTGTTTCCTTCTTGGATTTCTCTTCTGAGGCATAGCTCTAAACCGCTGCCACCATGTACTATTTTACTAAGAATTAAGTGAATGGACTGTTTTATGTCATAACTCAAACTCAACTGACTTTATTTACCTTTTTACAAACATAGAATAACAAATAAACATATGATAATAATTAATAGAAATTAACAGGTGTTATGAAATAAACTGTTCTCACAACACATTTGCTTTAGCCTTGATATTATACAGTTCACAAAATTAAGGCAGTTTGAGGAGAGGCAATCCAATCCCCTCCACATACCATAACTTTGAAACAACAACTGATATACATTAAGCTTAAAGGGGGGACCCAGTAAACCTTCCCCTTAGTCCACCTAAATTTTGTGAACGCGACTATAGTACAGCCCAGTTAAACCTAAACCTCAAAATCTAAAGTGAAACCTAACTTTTGACTCCAAACTTTTCAATATAGTCCCCGCATTGTATGGTAAAAAAGATACATAATTTTTGAGCGTCGGGTTTTAAGGGGGGGACGTTAAAGTTAAAAAAGTCAGTAGTTTTTTTCGGTTTCTATGAAATGTTTTGATCTAATTCTTATCGATAACAAAAATTAATTTAAAGTAGATTACACTTTTAATTACATGTATTGATCGCTAAACCAAATAGTTATCGAGGTAAATCATTAAAAAAAAGGTACTTTCCTGTTAAAGGGAACATTCATTATTATCGATGATTTTTTCGATATATCGATATTAACAAACTGAAACATATCAGCTGACGACTACGATAAATATTGTTCAGTATATGAAACTGTTCTAAAAAAATAACCTAACATAACTAACCAAACTTGCTGTAACATTTAAAAATTCCGTGTTTAACTTGCCTTTTCTATTATCAAACCCAAACGGAAGTTTTAAATGGTACAGCAAGTTTGGTTGGTTATGTTAGGTTAGCTTAGAACAATTTCATTTCTTAATCTATATAGACTATTTTAGCCTAAACAAGATCAGTTAGTTGTTGTTGTCAATTTGTAATAGATCTGATCGGAAAACAAAAATATCGATATATCGAAAAAAATCATCGATAATAATGAATGTTCCCTTTAACAGGAAAGTACCAAAAAAAAACTATTGCATATTTAACTTTAACCCCCCCCCCCCCAAACCTACACTCAAGATGGTGTAACTTTTCACTATACAATACAGGGACTACATTGAACAGTTTTGTGTCATAAGTTACCTTTCAATTTAGTATTTGAGTTTAAGCAGATTTTTTGCTAATTCCACTACTATACGCCTGGCATATGACAAGTTCACAGAGTTAACATTTCAACAACACCCTTAAAATCTTATAAAATACATAACATAATAGATTGGTCAGGTTTTATCATGATTGAACTGGCTTGCAATCTACTCAGTTGAAGAAGGAAAACCTTACAAGTCAAATCTTCATACAAAAAACTTAGACATTGCAACACAATTTGAAGTTTTATGTAGGCCCAAGTTTAATGCACCTAAGAAAGTTTTACTTTTGGAATTAAAAAAACCTCAACTCACATCTGAGTTTTCCTTCTTGTATCTTATATTTTAAGGCGCTACAAGGAATCCTCATGCAATTAAATTCATCATCTGAGTTACTTTCCTCCCCTTTATCACAACAGTTCACAGAAGCCTTTAGTGTAGATACTTATGAAAACTTATCTTTTTCTGTCATTAGTCCCTCCCGATGACATGTGAGAGATAGAGTGCATATTTTTGCTCGTGCCTGCGTATGTCTGCCCAACGAAACCCGTTGGCAACTTCCAGCTGCACTTGAGCCGGGAAGGGGAGAGGGAAGGAGAGCCTCCCCTGGTGTCAATTTCATTTTGACTGTTGCTCCCGCCTGCGTACGCCTGCCTGACATAACCTGTTAGCCGCTACCAGCTGCGCTTGAACTGCAGAGGGGGGTGAAGCGAAGAGCCTCCCTGGTCATGGCCATGACGTGTGTATTTGTGATGAAATGTATAAAGGACGTCCTTGAGAAGTAGCCAAAACAAGTACCCGCTTGGCACTTGAAGTTTAATACTTACGGTCCAACTGGTAGGCCTAATGTAAAGAGTAGTGCCATTGTTATGTTGCTAATGATTGTCTCTCTTGTGTAAGGTTGGAAGCTGCCGGTATCCAGAGTTGGAGGGGGATCACCTGTCATGGACTTGGCATCTGCGGTGATGCCAACACCGTGTGAGGAGCTCAGCTTCAGCCAACTTTGTGCAATACGACTGAGACTGGCAACAAGTGGCAACTGGTCTCAAATATATGAGTGAAGGAGGGGACTGCAGCCCCAGAGACATCAGCCGGTATAGCCGGTAATATAATGAAGAGTTGGAGGTAGGCTAGCCTATATATTTCTTGGACTCACAAGTGTGAGAGGGGTTTTTTTGGAGGCAGTGAATTGGACGCCTTGTAACTCTAACTTGAGTTGACTAGTGCAGTGCGCGCAGTGAGCAAGTGGTAGGACACTTTTAAAATGGAGCTCCAGACACTGGCAGGCGTTTTTTCGATATAATTAATGTTCTTTGGTATATCTTGTAGGTATTTTATTAATGTACTGTTAAAAAGGAATATCGGTTTACTATTATGTAGGCGCCATAGGACAATGCACACTCGTACATGATGTTTGGTAGTAGCCGATGCCTATAGTGCTACTATAAATTAATTGATTTTCTATTTTTTATTCACACCGTTAGGCACTGGTGTGTCGTGTCTCCTTTATTGGTTAGTGGATTGGGTTGGCTGTGCTTGTTAAAGTTTGATCCAATTTTGCTTTACAGCTATTTATAGAAGAAATTTAAAATCTAATTGAAGAAAATGTACTCCTCAGTGAGTGTGTATGGCCCAAGTCAAGGTAACACGGAAAAGTAAGCAGCTGCAATCCCACTAACTTCCTAATTACCCCTATCCTTCCCTACCATCTAATACTGCTGGACCGTACCCTTGGCCTTGGACTATGATATTTTCTTATCTGATAAAAATTATAATCAAATTTTATTCCAATTCAAATGACGAGTAACTCTATTTTGGACATTGTCAAGCCAATGTACCTTGTTTGGAGGTAGGCTGGCACCTTCAACCTCGGTAGCCAGACCCATGACACGTCATTTAACGGATTTTGCTGTTTATCTATTATCGTTATTTATTTATTAGATTTATTTATTTCATTATTTGTTTAGGTAAGTGTTATTTATTTAGATAGGTATCTTTGGTTGGCTTCTTGTTTTAACCATGGAAAGGTTAAGTTGAAGTAAAAGTAAAAGTTAAAAAGTTGAGTTTTAGGAGTTATCAGTTTCCATGTTTAATTAGGAGTTCATGATTGCTATTGAATTTATTTGCATAAACTTATAAGTATTTTTCGTTTTTTATCTTATATGTTCATTAGATTCCAACATGCTGGGAATCCTTGAAAGTTAGCAGAGGGATTATGTTATAGTAGCCTAGTTTTTTTTCATTATTGTTGAAACTTAGTGCCATGTTCTGCTCTACAGTGCTTTCTTCGTTTCGGCATTTGGTACATTATATTCAGTATCAATGAAACTAAATTAAGTTGAAAATTGTAAACGCCCCTTATATTCGGCTGAGAAATATTTGCTGCAAACCGTATTCACTTTACATTCAAATTTATTAACCAACTTGTAATAAATCCCATGATATTACCTGGGGGGAATGTATAGATTAGGCTGTGACTGCCTAAATTCACTGTTACCTTTATATTTCTAAGGACTACTAACCAGAATGGCAGGAGCGCTTGCTCTGAATCATTACCGAAGATAAGTGGGTCTGTGTATTCTCTCATCCGAGGGAAGCAAGCATTATCCGAGCTGAACATAATTATCATTGTTTGCTTTGCTTAAGCTATTGATTTATTACTGTATTGATGCAGTAGCAATAATCGTTTAAATTTTTCTTGATGAAGATAGCTTTCAATCTGTTTTGTTTGGTTTTTATTCTTGAAATTTAAAATTAATGTATCGTTACTAAAATGTTTTATTACTGTTAGTGTTAGGTCCAGTTATGAAGGATTTTATTTATTGTAGTTTGTTGTGGTTTATTGTTTTTTTTTTTGTTCTTTTGCTTTGACTTGCTGTTTAAATTGAATAACTTTATATATAGTGTAAGGATTGTAGGTTGAATGTTAGTGTTTTTGGAATCCAGAGTTATGGATGTAATTAGTTAAATTTATGGCATTAACAGGGAAAGGCGATGACACTAAAGAGTTCAATTATATGATTTCCTTTTTATGGGTCTTTCGTTTGGAAAATTTCAATTCATTAAATTACATTTTACGAGGCGTTTAAATTGGCCTCGGTGTGGCGTTGGGCTTGGCTGGCCGGATTTCTGTGGCTGAGAACCATAGTATGGATATTTGAAATCCTCAGGTGCAAGGTTCGCTCACTGCTTCCTGCTGTACCTGGGGTCAGCAAGGTCTGAGGAGGAGGGGGATGTGACGGCCCCAAAAATTCCCAGACCCATTACATATCAGTTGGGGAGGTTTTTGTTACACCCTGAGGAAACCCTGTCAGTACTGTCACAAAAGCTTTGCTTTATTTCAAATATAAAAAGAGGGTCTGTAATATTGGACTGTTAACCTCCCTTTTTGTGTCAGCCAGTTGCGTCACCATGTAATATTCCGTCAGCGTGGCTCGGCGCTGGGCCAGGCCAATGTTCTCGGAAAGTGTAACGCGCATGGCTGGAATTTGCTGATACAGCTCAGCAAGTCGCTCGATGATGAAGTCAGTTAATGCGCAGCTTCAGTTTGTCTAATGCCCTGATGAATCGTTAGGCCGCAGCACTGTTCAGTGTTAGCACTGATGTCACGCGGCGTAGCCGCAACATGATTGGCTGGTTCCCCTCCACGTCTAACTCTGGGTGATAGACAGGGAGCACTCGATCTAGTTAGTCTAAATTCTAAATTCGGCTCGGTCGGTCATTAAAAATTGTCGACTTTCCCCACTCTTCTAAAATGTATTTTAACATGAAAATCTGTAACTTAACTTATATCTGAGTAGATCTAAGCGACTGATATCCAAATTGTATTCTCTCTCGTCAGCTAGTATTTGCGACCATAAGTATCGTGTTTGTAAACTAAACGTAGACTAATTACTCTTTCATACATCAAGTCGAAAGCTAAATACCTACTGTAATATTGTTTTTTCCATAAGTTTAATAAATTATCTATCCGTAGCGCATTTTCGTTGTTTCATTCGGCCACCTACCACATAAATTAGGAAAATGAATATTAGGCCAGCCTTTCTGAGGAGTGATTATTAACAAAAGTGTATGAACAAAAGTTAAGATTTTAAGAAACTTAATACTAAATAATGAATGAAATTACATGAAATATTACAAGTGCATATACAACGGTCATAGGACCGTCAGCTGGGTTGGCATAATGTCCACTCAATATTAATAAAATTGTCCCACATAATTAACAAACAAAGCACTAAAACAAAATAAAAATACAAAATAAATTTGGCGTGTTATTAGGCAACTGAAACAGCTTCCTAATAAATCAATTTTGTACGGATTCCATCTTTTTGCTCTCTAAATATCCCCATACCTGGCCTCCATTACATAATATTGATCTTACAACAGCGTTAAAACATTAGGCCTATACAATAAAGTAATTGTGGCTTTAACATGGGAATCAGACAAGCCTTAGCCACCGGTAGGCCTACTTTATTCCTTTACAGTTGGTGACTCTTCTGTTAACTATTATCGTTATCTCCTTGGCGCGACGATGCACGTCTACGCTTATCGCGTTCTTATAAAAAAATAGACTTCTTTTGTATTTATCGTTATTAGCTACAAAGATAGAGAGATAAAATCTTTCCATATTATTTTAGTAACCACGACCACGTTTCTCTGTCAGTCTTGTGCATTGCTTTAAAGTTAAGGTATTAATTTTTAAAGCTGTTGACATTTTTATTTTACAGTTAAATGAAAGGTTTAATTCTATGCTATGTATAAACTGACAGGTTCAATTTTATAAACCCAGTTAATCCCAGAATTATAGACCCAGAATCTGATGTGACTCATGCTTTGAAGAATTTGCTTTAGAAATGTAGTCAAAGATGATATCAAAAGTAAATAAAATAAGCAAAAATAAGCAGTTGGCTGATTATCTATTGATTAGGAGTAAGTTTATTGTGTCAAACTAAATTCAAGTGTGCCAAACGTATTTACAACATTCATTTTGTTTCTTACATTACCCGTATCTGTTGCAGGTAGTGAAAGGTCTTTTTCTAAACTAAAAATAATAAAGAACTACTTAAGGCTTAAGGAATCCTATGTCCAATACTAGACTGTATGATCTTAGTTTAATTATAGTATTGAACATGAAAGAGCTCGGTCTTTAATCCAAAGAAGGTTCCTAGAAACAAAGAGCCGTAGGGGCGTTCTGGGAATAGGAATTAACAGTGTTGTCACTATGAGCTGTAAGCAGCTCTTAATAACCGGATAACCTATTAATAAACGCTTTAATAAACGGAGTGCACAGTTTGTCGTTTTAAGCCCTTTTAGTAAGACCCTCCTGTGTTCCTGGTATATGACCATGATACTGACGTGTGCGTTAAGGTATCCTCTTATTTGTGACCATATTGGTATTACTGAGTACGGCCTTATTTTTTCGCAAAACTAACTTATTGTTGAGTTTTTGGCAGGTTCACACAAGTTACTTAACTTACTAGGCCTAGGCAAAAGGCTGCACTTTAGTTTACATTAATTCGCTTAAAACTATTAAGCTATATACTAGCTTATATACGATATCGATAATTTCATTTGATTGCAGGCCTAAATATTCAAGCCAAATTCCTTCTGGTTTAATATCTTCAAACGTGTTTAACACTAATACCGACACCCTACCCAGGCTGACGCTAAATGAAACCCGCAGTCTGTGAGACTCCATTTGAAAATAGGAACCCGCTTAGAAACACACAAACCGAAACCCTGGGCCTGTGAGACCCCACTTTAAAATACTGTACACTAACGCTGGGCTTCTGAGACGCAAGGCCGTATTTCCCTAACGGCGGACACGGTGGTTGCCAGGGGCCTCGGTCTGGAAGGGAGCTTCAAATATTTTTTCTTGATAAATTTATTTCACCAATAATCTTTTTTGCCGCTATAGCAGGAGCTGTTGATAAAATCTGAGTGACCGCAAAAGATCTTCACTATTTCACCGTTAGCGTTACAAGATTTGTCACTATTCGCCTGTCATCGCGGAAGAAGTCCAAGATAGTAGGGCCTATTACAACCACGGGAGACAATGATGATGTCCACACGGCCACAGGAAATGTACTTGATTTTGGCCGCGATAGCAAAAGACGACGATCTTGTTTTCGAGACCACGGGGGACGATGATGACGTTTACACGGCCGCAGGAGATGATTTTGCCGCTATCATGCAAGATAACGATCAAGTTTTCGTGACCGCGGGAGACGATGATTTAACGTTTACAAGGCCACAGGAGATGTTAATGATTTTGCCGCTATCGCAAAAGACGATGATCTTGTTTTTGTGACAACGGGGAGGATGGTAATGACTACACGGCCGCGCAAGATGTTCACCAATTCTCTGTGGACACATGAGTCGTTCATGATACCGTTGCGATCAGAGGAGACAGAGATTACGTCTCAGTGCTCACGCAAGAAAACAATACACCCTTTTATTAGTCTCATGTCTTTATTCGATCAGATTGTTGGAAACAAAAGGTCAATTCATCGACTTGAAGCAATACCACGTGTATTTCTAAACCCTTAAGTTCCTACCTTTGAAGAATCAGAATATATAGAGGGGCCTCTCTGGTGAGAGCCACCGGGGGCCTCATAGATTCTCAATACGGTCCTGCTGAGACGGGTATGTTATGAATATACAACCGGTCAAGCAGTGGCGGCTAGCCCATAAGGACTCTTGGACGCCACCCTCCCAACAATACATAAATAAATTACATTTTTATATTAATATAATTCAGTTAAATGTAATTAAATTTACTTTAACGAGTATTTCAAACTATATACAACATAAATATATCAAATAATTGGATAATTTACTTCAGTTAAGACTAAATTTTGATCATCGCTTGCTTAGTAAGGACGGCGCGGACGGCGGCCAGACCGTCCCAATCCCAATACATGTAGTCTTATGGCAGAACAACCAAACCGCTCTGAGGGTGCCATGACGTCATGCCATTGCTTTAGTATAGGCGCTTTGGGGCAGAGTCCAAAGTTGCGTGCGCACTCTTAAATCAGGGCAGCCACCACAATCTGGATATTCTGTATGGTAAGCTATATAATTATAATAAGGTATATAATTGATAAAATAATGGATTGAACAATCAAATTAAATAGGTAATCGATAAGTTATAGAGCCTATCGATAGTTTTATCATATAAATGTGGGGCGTAAACCAAAGTGCAGCCAAGCAAAATAATATTAACTTATCTTAGGCTAACCAAAAAGGTTGAAAATCCTAGATAGTCAGATTGAAGTGGCCTACCTTGTTGATTTGGCATGAAATGACCCAGGAGTTAAACATAATCCCAATAAGTTATGCCCCCCCACCCCCCGCCCGCATGCTAATCAGGCATATGCTGATAAAACCCATGAGCTCAACTGATAAGATAGAATCAGAATCCTCATTTAACTTATTGTCCTTCAAAATTACCTACATACATGCAATATACAGTGTCATTTTTAACCCTCCCAGTGTTAAGTACTTGACAAAAATTCGACAAGCAGCACACTTTGTGTAGTGTTACTTGTCGATTTTTCGACAAGCAGACATCGTTTACGGCGAAGGCTCTATAACTGACTGAATCGGATTGAACTGGATCGAGTTAGGTATCGTTCTTTCCGTTTCATTCTAAGCTTTCTCCAGAGGTCTACGTTTTCAGATGTACGTTATCTGAGCCGATCGTAATATGTAGCAGACAGCTGACGTGCGTGTATTTGTAAACAGCTAGGTTACCCTCCGACCGATGACTGATGTGTTTTATTACGTTTATCATTGTTTTAGTGTTAAAAATCAAAAGTAGTGATATACGTGTTGCATTATAAGAAGATTTAAGTGGTTTTGAAGTGCTGGTTGATGATCCTGGAAGAAGTAGGTAGTGATATTGATGTAAATTATCAGCCAGATTCCTAGCTATGGTTAGGCATTCTTAGCTAAACGCTATGTACTGAAATCTGTTTTTTGCCCATAACTTATTTATTTGCAAATCTACTTACACTACTACCTTATATTATTATATATTTGTAATCCTCATAAAATTTAGAACAAAGTGGCTATTTTCAAATATTTATAGGCCTATAATTTATACAATTTCATTGAGCGCAAACTTATTTTTTTTTTAAATTTTCGAAATTATATTTTTTTTTACCTAAAATTTTTTTTTTTTTTATGTTCCTTATGTTTTATATATAATATTGAAGCCCATGATTTTCCAAACAAAATGGTATATAGAACATTAGAATTAACATTGTTTTAAGCTTCTCAGATCCGTTTTAATAAAACCTTGCAATTGCGCCAAAAATAGGTGGACATTAAGGCCTAAACTATGGACACTTGGAGGGTTAACATGCCTAATAAATATATAATAAACATACAATTTGTAATAGATATTGGGTAGAGTTTCTTAGGTAAATGGGCTACTATATCGATTGGAACTATCAAATTGAAAATATTTATTAATAATCAATATTTTAAAATATAAGTAACTTATCTATTATAAAATTAAAATACCAACCTAACCTAACCAACCAAACTTGCTGATGGTGGAAAAATCGCATGAAAGTTTACTAATCGAATCCGATAGTTTCAATCGATAGCATAGCCCAGTTAAGAAACTGTACCCGGCTTAATTAACATGATAGATTACTACTAAGACCTAATGTAACTAAAAAGTACTGGGGACTGGCAAGCATATTTTAAGAATTCTCATCAAGAATGAACTAACTTACTATTATTTACTGTCTTTGTCTTCAGTAACTATGATGAGACCAGACATGAGATCTGTCCAAAGTAATCAGTTATGAGAGTAATATAACTAATCTAACACTATTGATAAGACAACAAAACGAAGGGAAGAGCACGTTTTACAAGGGGCCAGGCATCTTCTGTTCTAATTTCTAAAAGTTATCTGCTGGATTCTGCTGATTCTGGATCTGCTCTCTGCTCTGCTGGTGGTGCTGGAGGACTGGAGTGGAGACAGTGGAGACTGGACTGGACTGGACACTGGACAGGAGGAGTGAGGTCACTGAATGTCAAAGATGCGTGTCGCCAGCCGCCATGTTTGCGTGAGGTGTGAGTTATAAGAAGCCATGTTATTGGATAAGAAAACTCACTGCTACACCAACCTAGTTATTATAGATGCCATGTTATTGCTATGATAAGAAAACTCGCTGCTATACCAACCTAACAAAATCAACGACACGCTTTTGACAGACTTCTGCCATGGCAGTGCTACCTCCTGTTATAATTTTAGCTCAGTGTTTAATACATATCTATGGTTGTTGAATGAATATGACAGTTTGTTATAATCATGCATTTGGCAAGCAGTATATGCAAGCATAGATAAAACATACTCCTCGAGGAGTATGTTTTATCTATGATGCATCCATGATAACCGCGGCCGCCTTTAACTCCAGGCCGCGGCCTTCGAAGTGGCAACGTGGTGTTGTAACAGCTGTTTGTGTTATTTACGAAAGATTGGTTACTGGACTATGACAATATTGACTCCGCTAAAAAAAATGCACAGATATAGATTTTTAATTCGTATTGTTTCGGTTTTCAATTCTGTAGTGAATAGAAACAACAGGGTGAATAGAAACAAAACTTCAATGAATGATTCACATTTTTATAACTTTGTTATACATTGACTTTATATAAGGGAATTATTTTCCCCCATTATAACCATATCCTATCTACCTGGGAAAAATTAGTTTAGCATATTGGTATCACTGCTTCGGGGGTTGGATGATGCGAAACATCATTTGAAAATTTTGGCAAAAAACATTCTTTTCAAAACTTTCTATCTAAGTATGAACCTATTACATATATTTATGTTAATAACCATTTTTTATATTGTCTTAGGTATCTTAAAACCAAGTGTGTTAATAGATTAGCCTTAGAATAAACTATATTTTTTTACTTTATTTTTAATTTAGGTTATGTCATGATTTTGCAAAACCAGGGTGAATAGAAACACTTTTTTTAACCAGTGGAGCCCAGAAAACCCCCCAAAAAAGAAAAAAAAAATACCAGAGATGAAGATGATTCTACATCAGTCACACTGGAAGAAATTGACAAAGACGAACAATTTGATGAAGAAGAACCAGCATACCTAGCTCAAGACATCAGTGAGTCTTCAAAGTTGTCCCTTCATGATCATGTAATTGTCAAAGTAATGGGGAAAAACAAAACTTGCTATCGTTTATATGTTGCAAAAGTTATTGAATTTGACGAGGAAGGATAAATAGGAAGATTCATCAAGAAAATTGCGCAAACCAACAAGTTCTGAGAGACAGATTAAGAGGCCCTCTTCAAAGTCGATGACGTAGTACGACCGGCTTCCAACTCCCAAGCCGTTTACAACTTGTAGATTTAAGGGAGTGTTGTATTTTGAGGAAGATTTGTCTGATTTTACTCTTCATTTAGTTGGTTTCTATGTAAGATTTTGTTACTCTGATTTCACCCATTGTCATTTATGTTCTCCGATTTGTTTGGATAAGGGTTTATGAAAACGACGTTTTTATACTTCGTACTTATAAATAAATGTGTTAATTAACTTTAAATATTTTTATTTACAACAACCTAAGCTAACAAGCATACATTTCATGTTTCTATTGCCCCTGGTAAGTGATGAAAAGCAACAATCATCAATTTAACACAGTGTTTCTATTCACCCCAAAGTGTGGGGTGAATAGAAACAGCCATATTTTATTTTTTTTCTGCTTAATGATTAAAAAGAAAAAAAATTTGATAACTGGTTTGAGTAGAGGAGTTCAAGACCGAAAATATGAGCTAGTGTTGAAAATTTAAAAATTAAAAATATCGGTTTTACAGAAGCTTAAAAGTCAAAAAGTGTTTCTATTCACCCCATTCTACGGTATGTTTTATTTAAAAAAATGTATGTTCATAAATTTAAATTTAAATCAATAAAGTGCGAATAAAGGAGCTGATGTAACCTGTCTGCAATGTTATCTTAGGGACGTCTGTCACTAAACAACACCACTTGTGACGTTGCCGCGGCCTGGTGATAACACTACAGACATTGACTATACAGGGTGTATTTTTAAAAACTTGCATCATTATTTATGTAAAAACCGCAATATATAGAAACATGCAGTTTGCGGGAATCATATATTGACGTAGGAGGCCCAATATTTTTGAACTCAACGTTACATTCACATTCCCCCCCCCCATTCACCCCTGCCCCCAACTTAATTTTTTTAAATAGCAAGGTACCCCTTGTGACATATCAAATGAAAGGGCATGAAAAAAGAAAATGTTTGGTGAAATTTATATTTAATTTGATATGTCACAAGGGTTACCTTGCTATTAAAAAAAGTTATGGGTAGAGGAAAAGGGGGGGGTCATCTCACAAATTCATGAGCCGTTTTTCATTTTTTCACGAAACATTTTCTTTTTTTACGCTCTTTCATTTGATATGTCAAAAGGGGTACCTTGCTATTCAAAAAAAAGTTTGGGGCAGGGTGGAAAGGGGGGGATGTGAATGTAACGTTGAATAAAAAAAAAATTGGGCCCCCTACGTCAATAGATGATTCCCGCAAACTGCATATTTCTATGTATTGCGGTTTTTACATAAATAATGATGCAAGTAAAAAAAAAAAAACACCCTATATAGTCAATGCTACAGAGAAAAAAGTGCGTTGCAAAGATCCCTTATAGTTTCTGGCCATAAAACTGCACAAACTTATATTTTACCATTTAAAAGTATAAAATATTGTATATACTATTTACAAGTGTGAAATGATATTTCTGGTTATCATACATATAACCATTTATTGAATTCACCAAGATTATACTCTAAGCTTATCAAAAGTTGATTGCATTTTTCATTTTAATTTCTGATCAGCTGTTGAGCTGTATAATTCACTGTATAACAGCTGCTATTTTTTTCTATTTAAAGAATAACAAAAGATAAGTATGATAACCTAAACCTTAAAATCCAAATCCAACAATGGATTTGTCAAAATTGCCAGTAAATAAACAATTTCACTACAGTTTTCAAGCTGGTCTGTTATCGTGTGGTGGTAGTGTTTTTGGAAAACTTTCTAATGTAAAATTTGGTTTAATTGATAACGAAGTAAGTTATTTTTTCCTTGTGGTGTTAAATTTAAAATTACCGTACATATCTTCAAGAGCCATAGGAATTAGGATTTTAGGACTTTATTTGTAGGCCTACATGTTGTGCTATGCACTTAATGTAAATGATAACATAAGTTAAATCACAGGTGGCCTAAAGAATGTTCATTTAAATCGTCAGGCTGAAATAATTTTTTAAATAAATTTTTAAGAGCTTAAATCTTACTTCCCCTAGGTAGACATATGTATTGATAAGTTAGTCAAGCAAAACTTTCTAGGCCATGGTTAAGTTTAATCATTGACTGGCTGCACTTTACTTTAGGTCCTACACAAACAACCAAATGAAAATATCGACTATTCGAATGTTTCATTCAATATATTGTTTGGTTAGTTAGGTTAGGTTAATCTTACCTAAGTAACAAAACGATATATTGAATAATGGATATATCAATCTATATTTTCGTTCGAATGAGTGTAGGACCTAAAGTAAAGTGCAGCCCATTGACCTTTTATCTACACATGTACATTTAAATATAAGTAAATGGTATAATCTATACCTGTGTAATTAGTAACCTAATCAAAATTCTCAATCACAAATTTTGTGTAAAAAACAAATTTGAAGTGGATAATCGAATTGTGGTGTAACTTAGCCTCTGGATCACTAACTTTAGGCCTTTAAAAATCAAATCAATTTATTTCAGAAATACCCTACAATATTACCTGTTATATTACCAAGTGATCCTGTTCTTGTCGTTAGACTACCATGGTTTCAAAGACTTTAATGCACGTCTTTGAAACCACACTTCCATATCTGCTGGCACAAACAACAAAATGAAAATATCGATCGATATATCGATTATTCAATATATCGTTTGGTTAGTTAGGTTAACAAGTAACAAGTAAGGTTAACCTAACCTAACTAACCAAACGATATATCGAATTAAAAAATTGAATAATCAATATTACTCATTTGGTTGTTTGTGCTAACAGAAATGGAAGTGTACCCTTTAATGCCTTCATTGTCAGGTCCACAAGGACATTAAGTGTCAGAACTCCTCTTCAACCTGAGTGTGAACATTCGTCATACGAAACGCTTAACACAAAAACATTTAGAAGTTAGCGTGGTCACAATTAAAGAACAAGCCGTACTTAATGCTTGTGTGCCGGTAAAAGTAAGATATGGTCAAGTGGTGTGTGGGTACTGGGTACTGGGTCATGTGTCCTGTGTTGTGACGTAGTTGCCTTCTTTTTAGCAAATTTCCCTATAGGGAAGAAGGCCTACGGTTTTACGGGTGGTTTTATGGGGTAAAAATTGGTTTTTCTAATTTTTTACCCATAAAACAGAAAATTTATCAATTTCCTCCAGACCTTTTTAAAGAGCTTAAAATAACAAATAATTTAGTATATGAAAGTGTTTTTGTACGGTGATTGGTTACGGAGAAAATTCAAAAAATTGTTAATTTAAAATTCCCATGTTATTCTTATGGAGAATATTATAATATGTTGTAGTTTTCTTGTTTCTGGATATATTTTGATCAAACTTGGCAGATTTATTTATTTCATACTAAAGCTATTGATATTTTAATAAAAAACACACTTTATTAGTTTCCCTGTAGTAGCAAACCTAGGTACTCGTTAAACCTAATGTGTTTTAAATAGATCAATTGAAAATCAATTCAGCCAAATGGAAATTCGCTTAGTCGGCAGGTTTGCTGCAGCCGGGGTATTAACGGTTTTACCCAGAAATTTCGGTACTTCGGTATTATCCGGAGGCCACCCTTATACAGCGCGCTGCGGTGTTTATGTTAGGTTGGGTTATCATAAATATGTTTGTAGGACTTTTCTCGTTTCATTATGAAACAATACCAGATGAGTCATACTTTCACTCGCCAAACCCTCTCCAAGTAGGCCAAGGTGAGGTCGTTGACCAGAGCGCGCGCAACACCTGTCATCGCCTGTGGCAGCCGGAGGCGGTGACGCATACAGCTCAATCCTCGCCGACATCGCTGCCTTCTGGGAGACAGAACTCAAAGGCCGTTAATTGTAATCATGTCAAATTTGGACAGTACCGGTAAGTCAATTAACGTATGTTCTTTCCGTTTTTGATAACCCAACCCAACATAACCGCCGCAGCACGCTCTATAAGGGTGGCCTCCGGATAATACCAAAGTACCGAAATTTCATTCAGCATTATTTTTGTATGCCCCAAAACATTTTGGTATTGTTACCAGTAAAACTAGGTTTGTTTAGGCCTATTTAAAATAATTTATTTTTGTGAGCTTCAAGGAAATATTTAAGACAGCCTATTTTTGATTTCTCGATATCAAATAATAAGTTTGTTATTATTTGGTTACTTTTTGACTTGTTTACTTAAATCTCTTAGGTACGGCGTCAGTCTTATTTGCTGTACTGTATTAGGTGTGACACTATCCACAGTTCAAACTTTTGAAATGAGAATTCTTATAAAAAGCCAATTTACTAGCCGCAGCAACGGAATTAGAGATGATTCTGGTCAAATGTTCAGAACAGATTCAACAGCTGATCAACATTGTCGAGTCTGTTCCGAACACTTTACCAGGTTGTTATACAATAGAACCTCGCTAATTTGAACCTTGATAATTTGAAAACCTCTATAATTAGTAATGTTTGTCTGTTCCCCTCAGAAAATCTCTAATATTCAAAAAATAATATACCTACCGATAATTCAAAGTGATTTTTGACCAATATTACCTCATGAAAACTGAATTTAGTAATTGTTTTTTTCCAGATTGCACAGTACATTGTTTCTGCTCTGTGTTTAGTTTTAATGATCATCTGCAATGCTGCTGTCTGGACCTTTTTTGTAAAAGCACTTCAAGAATCCCCATCGACTTTCATTCCAACCATTAGTGTTGCTGCTGTCAACTACATTTCATCAGTAAGTTGATATTTTCTAATTAATTACAAAGACAAATTTTTTTCTGGGAACATGTGTTGGTGCAGTAAATGTGTCGTTCTGAGAGACAGGTGAGTTTACCTAGCAGACTTCCTTTGTTTTCCTCCACCGGTTCAAGATTCATGCACCGGAAAAATCATACGATGCATAATTCACCAGCAGCCTTTGATTACAACAATACGTTTAGATTACCTGTAACTGTCACGTGATCCTCAATTGTAGTTGTTTGACTACAGCTGTTTTGTGTTTATTAACACATCTTCAGGTCAATGTTGCATTGATTCATCCCATCCATGGAATGGTTGTCATGAGGTTGAAAGCTCACAAATAACACACCTACACGAAACATAGACATTAAATTGGCCAAAAACACAAATCCATAAAAAATGGTAACTACACGGTAAACCTAGCGGTGGACGCCAAAATTTTTGCTTACTGCAGCACAGCTGACGGTCTATATTTATTCTACTTTCTATGGCCTTACGCATCTTAGACCACAACAGATAATAGCAGATGATGGGTGGGGGGCCATCACTTCCAGCACACTGCAGTCATGACCTACCTTCTACCGGCGCCACACGTGTCCGATATAGTTTTTTATGTATTTGTGTTTTGGCCAATTTAATGTTTAATGTTTCGTGTACATGTGTTATTTGTGAACTTTCAACCTCACGATGACCAATCTATGGATGGGATCAATCAATGCAATCATTGACCTGAAGATGTGTTTATAAACACGAAACAGCTGTAGTCAAACGACTACAATCGAAGATCACTTGACGGATACAGGTAATCTAAACCTTTTGTTGTAAAAATCAGTGATCCAGAGGCTATACCATAAAAAAAGCTTTTGATTAGTTACTGTAGTTTCTTTTACATCAGTCTGTAACTACGGAAAGATGTTGGGCACTTCCTTCAAATAAAATGTCAACTAGGCCTACTTATAAATTTGATGGATTGTTCTACATAATAAATGAAACAACAAAATTTTAATTTACTTATTCTGTGAAGGTAAATAAGTTAGATTTTAACTGTATAAAATAAATACAGTAGTAGGGTGAATACTATATGACAGGATTTTAGGATTTAGTAGCCTCATTTCTATTCAAGTTACTTTATGGGAAAGTAAAGGACATAACCTTATCAGCTCGTGTGCATCACAGGGAAAATCTTGGCATACTGTTAGATTGATATTTTCCTGTAGATGTGCAGAATCCCTTTAAATTAAAATAGGCTCAAGAATAAGAACAAAAAATGAATTTAAAATAAAAAAAATTAACATGGACCTTATGGGTTGCCATGCTTCTGACGAAATAACAACAAAATTTAAACAGAAAATCAAAACAAATGGAAGAAATTCCAATCACATGTTTTATTTACAGCGTGGGGTGAAAATAGAGAAGTTTGCACAATACATGTTTATGAGTTGAGGTTTTAACCACGGGGCGACCTCTAGGTGTGTGGATTATTTAAAAAATCTTAAACTTCTTTCAGAGAATATAGAACACATCTTCATGTAGGCTAATATGTCTTTATAGTAGTTATTTTGGTACTATTTATTAAAGTAGGCTTAATCTAAGCTATCATAACTTAGAGATTCTTACTCCTATGAGCCCAAGATTTTTGCCCCTGGGCGGTACCGGTGAGTAAGTCACCGGTACGTGCTCACTGGCCAGCAATATAGTGGGTAGCTGAGTGGTTTAAGAGATGTGTTCGCCTGGTCTGCAACTCATGAGGAGTTTACCTATCTGTCGGTAAAACTGGTCAGCTCTAAACTTGGAGATGAACTCAAATCAGACATTTCCTTTTTTATGTGTACAGTATGCAGTGTTTCCATTCGCGGGATTATTATCCCGAAAACGGGATTTTTAGACCTTGAGCGGGATTAAAACGGGATGCGGGATAAAACGGGATTTTCGGCTGTGACGACTATTTTTATTTTTTTCTACTTAATTTTAGAGAAAAACTAACTCAAATTGATTAAATACTGTAGCAAAATATAATAGTGATGTTTAAACAACTTTTTAAACATGATACGTAAAGTATAATACTAGGTATTGTACAAAAATATCATGCGGGATAAAACGGGATTTTTCCACAATTTGAAAGCGGGATAAAATGGGATTTCTCGACCCAGTAAGCGGGATTATTTTTTTGGTCGTGTGGAAACACTGACAGTATGTCCACTAAAACTTTTTATATTAGGTAGAACAAATTGAATTTTGCATTCCCAATCGAACCAGATCACTTGAAGTATTCTACAAGAGATCTTATCCCTACAACTATCTACAACACTCTCCTCTTCCCAGATTGATGCGTCTTGGCAACATGGTATAAACAATTTTCATAAGAGAGGTGGTAGGGGAGGGTGATAAAAAAAGGCATGAATAAATAAATCACAAAAGTGGACTCACAACTTTACAACTTGTGGTTTTGGAGAAGATAAAAATAAACTTTGGTGGTTATTGAATCTAGTTGGTGTACACTGTACATACTGTATGTACATACACAGTATATTTTTTATATTTTACAAATTTCTACTTTTTTATGTTTTGGGGTAGGTACGTTTAATGCATGAATCTGAATGGGGTTAGACCTTTATAATATGAAGCACATAATTCTTAAAGAACGTTGGCACAAAAATTGTCTCTGAATAACAGTCGGGATATGTCACACAATTTTAAATAGCGCCTCTGCACCATAAAGCTACGCGCGCACTACGGCGGCACGGCACGGACGGGCGGCCGGCACAGCAATTTTTAAAAGTTAATAACATTGAATGTAACATGAGTGCGCCTGTACGGCGGGACGGCCAGCAACGGACGTTCAGCAGCTTCCGCCGTTTGTTAAAAAGTCCGGGAGACAGAACTCTAGGACATTTCCGAGCTGCTGTACCGCCCGTGCCGCCCGCACCGACCGGGAGCACTGCACACCGACCGGGCGGGCGGCACGGGACTTCCGCCATTCTCAACTGGTCTCCGTCAAAGTCGCAATGTTTTAGTGTGTTGTATACTATGTTTACTACATAGATGTTAGTAAGGTGATTGTTCTCGTTGAGAAATATCCGAAACTGTAGAACATGCGACTTCAGGAATATTTTAATAACATCCGGTGTGAACATATATAGGCAGAAATATGATCTATTATAAAAAAATCAGGTAGGTTTTACACATCATCCTCTACAATATCAGGAAACAAGGTGTGGAACTCTCAAAAACTTAGTCCTTTTCTGTTTATGTGGTGCATCCAAAATCTTTGCTTCTGCCTTCTTGTCTCCTCTTCTTCCTCAGCTAAAATTAAACCTACTATCACCACTTTATCTCCATCCATCTTTACTAACAAGTTTTAGCTCGCTGACTATCGACTGTCCTAATTTGCGGATGTCCCGTCCCGTCCGTCCGTGCCGTGCCGCCCTAGTGCGCGCACCCCCTCTTAAAAATGCCGCCCGTGCCGTGCCGCCGTAGTGCGCGCGTACCTTAAGTTATCACTAGCTGTATACTGGTTTAAAATAATTCATTCATTAATCTTAATTGTTTACAAGGCTCTGATCGGATGGTTGCTGTTTGGTGAGTCAGTCTCAACAATGTGGTTTGTTGGAACTTCCCTAATCATTGGAGGATTAGCATTACTGGCTTCTGATTCTGCCAAGGAGAAAGTCACATGATTAAGTTCAGGTGTGTAAAAATGTTGTAAATTGTCTTTACAATGAGGCTTCTGATGTTTAAGTATAGCATTTCTTTGTATTGAAGGTTTAATGACCCCCAAACACGGCAAACATGTGACGGTGTTGGCGGCGAACATGCTCACCCGTCTAGTGTGGGGTCTGCAAGCCTTCGTACCGACGAGCATGTTGGGCTCAGCGCTTGGCTCGTCGGACGTCACAGCCATACATCGATGGTCACAGCCAGTGGCGGCGGAACCAGGGGGTCAGGGGGGTCAGTTGACCCCCCTGAAATTTTAGGAAGGGTCAGGGGGGTCAAGGGTCAGGGGTTCATATAAAAAATTTAAAGATATAAAGCATTCCGTACTGTATACGTTTATTTTTTCGGCCCAAGAAGAAAAGTATAAGTAGGCCTAATAACAGTTACTGAAGATAAGTACAAAGATAAACAATTTAGTTATTAATAATAATCTATTACATTTATTATGAAGGGGCTTAATACTCACAAAACCTTATAAACGTAATAATTAATTTAATTGATGTTCATGATCGTATTGGAATTTTGGAGAGTTAACTAACAGGTAACACTTGAATTTCGCACTGAGTATTCGTCATAGTCAAAGTCGGAACTTAAGTATGTACCGTACGGTATTTTCGCCTAAAATATGATAATTATGGAGTAGTACGATATTTTACTCCTGGAGAGTTGGCAACTCTTCATGCCGTATGCGCAGGGAGGTTGCGCAACACACCTAACCTAAAACGGGACCTTGTCGCTGTCAGTTCTATCGGTGTAAGTGATGTTTTTATGATGTCATGAGTGGTTTGTTCTTCAATTTTACAATTTATCTGCAGCAATGAAGAGACAGAAAATCACGAACTATTTTAATAAGAAAACTAAGGTTGACACATCGTTAAGTGAAAATGGCTGTGGTGAAAAACAGTGTGACACTGTGGTGCAAAGTAGCCCGAGTGTTAGTGTTAGTCCTAGAGCCAGTGACTCTGCTCCAGCTTCAACTTCAACACAATCTACGTTTGAAAGAGATGAAGGTAATGAACCATTTCAACCCTTGACTATTAAATACCCAACGAAAGTTATAAGTGGAGTAAATCGATCGTTTAAACCAGAGTGGTATAAAAAATGGTCGTGGTTACACTGGAATTCTGAATCTGAATCAGTAAAATGCTTTGTTTGTATGAAAGCAAAGAAGCTTAACCTAAAGGTTATATCCAAAACGAAAGTAGACGAAACATTCATTATCAGTGGATTTTCAAATTGGAAAAAAGCTTCTGAGAAGTTTTCTTCTCATGAAAGCAGTGAATGCCATAAAGCGTCAGTTGCATCCATAATGTCCTTCAACCAAACTCCCATTACGGCACAGTTGTCTAATCAAATAAATAATCAGATGATAGCTGCACAAAAAGCCCTTATTAGCATTGTATCTTCAATTAAGTATTTAGCCAGCCGTACCATGGCACTAAGAGGTCACGGAGACAATGAAGGAAACTTCTATGAACTTTTGCAGTTGAGAGCAAATGACATTCCCGAACTGAAAGAATGGCTTCAACGAAAAAGAGCGTGGCTTACTCATGACAACCAGAATGAAATCCTGGAGCTCTTGGCCTTAGAGGTGATGCGGAGACTCAATAATAGCATAAAAGAAGATGAATATTTTTCCTTAATAGTAGATGGGACAACAGATGTGTCGACAAAAGAACAAGTTTCCTTATGTATAAGACATGTCAATGGTGACTTTGAGGTTTCTGAAGACTTTATTGGTTTATATGAGACATCTTCGACAACTGGGGAAACTCTGACCAAAATAATACAAGATGTACTGTTGAGGTTAGACCTGAACATAGACAACTGTCGTGGACAGTGTTATGATGGGGCTGGAAATATGAAGGGCCACATGAAAGGTACTCAGGTTCGAATAAGTAAAATAGAACCCCGTGCAACATACATACACTGCTTCAATCATGCGTTGAATTTAGCTGTTATCGATGCTACTGGGGCTGTACCCGAATTCGGAAATGTTCTACAAAATGTACATGAACTTGGCAAGTATTTCAATAAATCTGCTAAAAGGACAGATATCATGCTTCACCATAAATCAGATGACAATCTTGCCTTGACTAAAAATACTAAGCTAAAACCTCTATGTCCTACAAGATGGACAGTGAGACTGAAGTCTCTACAAGCTGTTAACTCACAATATGAGACTGTTCTAAGTGCTTTGGAAAGCATCAAAACTGAAGATCCTGATCCTACTGCCAATGGTTTACATTCATTTTTTGAGAAAACTCTCACACTGTTTCATTTAGAACTCGGTGTTTTGATTTTTGAAATAACAGACGAGCTTGCTAAGAAACTGCAAATAAGTGACATTAGTATAACCTATGCCTTAGCCCAAGTTGACAGAGTTAAACAACGTTTAACAAAGTTGAGAACCGATGAGAAGTTTAACGAACTATGGGAGAAAGTGAAGAAACGAGGGGCAGATATGGATTTACTCCCGGTCACTCTTCCACGTGTTCGAGCGCCTCCAAAACGACTAGAACAGAAAAGTGATGCTTCTCCACCAGTGACGTTCTCCGGTCCAGAGACTTATTTGAGGAAACAGTACTTCGACGTTTTGGACAACTTAAAGTCAGACATTGATTATAGATTTCAACATCCCGGAGTCAAAATATACAGAGACATTGAAACTGTTTTAATGAAAGCAGTAAACGGGAAGACAGAAGAAGTAAAAATTGAAGTGGACAATATATGTGACCATTTTAAAACTGACTTGGACAAGAAAAAGCTTACAAGCCAATTAAACAGTCTACAAGATTTACCAAAAAAGAAGGAAGTTAAAAGTGTACGTGATTTTGTTGTGACTTTAAATAGTGAGCCTCAAGAAAACAAACAATTTTTGTCTGAAGTAGTAAAGGTTGTCAAGTTACTGCTTGTCTTACCAGCGTCTGCAGCAACTGCAGAAAGAACCTTTTCTTGTCTTCGTCGCTTGAAAACGTGGCTGCGTTCCACGATGATGCAGAAGAGATTGAACCATCTTGCCATCTTATCCGTCCATAGGGACATTGCTAAATCTATTGATGATAAGCACATTGCAAGAATGTTTGTCAATAGAGTTGAAAGTCGCTGTGCAGTTTTCGGGAATTTCAAAGACTGAAGTTCAAGTTAGGGCCTACTGAAGTTCCATCAGCAGAAGTTTAAAAATCTAGTAAACTTGTAGTAGGCTAATATCTTGAGATTCTCGTGTGGGATTTTACTTATTTTAGCAATAATTCATCAAAAAGGTTTTGTATTTCTTAGTAATTTTATGTTGTGCCAATACAATGTTTGTAATGTTTTTTGTGTAAACCATTATTTATCCCCAGTGGACACACTTACTTGGTTATACCCTACCGTCTTACTTTTGTGATTAACTATAATCAAGCAGCCAATTTTAATTCAACTTATTATTAATTCAGTTTTGAGGGGGAGGGGAAGAGCCTGCTGAAATTACGCGAACACATAAATCCCTAGGGCCTAGAGCTTGTAAACATGGATTGAAACATTAGATGTCTTTGGAATACTCTGAGAGTGAGAAGCAAAACATAACTTTCAGTAATGTTGCATCGAAATTTACCGTTACTGAGTGATTCATAAATGTAATTGTAAAATTTACTCTTCTCTGTCGTCTGCAGCAACTCATTGCTGGCAGCTTTAGTAAAGTCTGGGCACCAGTACTTCATTTTATGTTTGTTTGAGATGTATGTGTATTATTTATTATAATGTTTTTACAATGAACAGAGTAGCGTCTTTGTTAAATTGTAAATTTTCTTTGTTACTGCTTGAAGAAAAATGTTCTTCAGGTAGCCTAAAAACACGTTTTAAGGCTTCTATTTTTCAAAATTTTCCCCCCCGGACCCCCCTTCCCCCTGGGGGGTATTCCATACCCCCCAGACCCCCCGGATGTCGACCTCCACCATAGGTTTCTGACCCCCTAACAAAAATTTGCTTCCGCCGCCCCTGGTCACAGCACGAGAGAAGCAAGACTACTGTGCGGTGGCGGGAAGCAAGTTCGCGAGCATGCTCGACCGTCTGTTGGACACGCTCGCGAACATGCTCGCCCGTGTATGGGGGCTTAATATTATACAACAGGTGCTTTGTGTTAAAGGATCGTTTGTTGGTAGCTGGCTGACCTCATTGATAGAGAGTTCATTCTGTCAAAAGAAACACAGAACCCACACAAAATATTTACTGGCACTCTCTCACCTCTCAGCATTTTAACAAGGGAAGGCTTAAGTTACCGTATCATAAAAGACGCCTCCGGTAACAATTTCACTATTCTTGCACCAAGATTAATTTTATCCAGCTATGACTGCTTTTGCAAAAACAACCTACCATTTTGAAGGGTGCTGATTTGATTCCTAGTCAGATCAATTCTGTACCCAGAGGTGCCATTTGTCAATCAATTGATGTTTTCTTACAAAAGGTTAAAGTTAAATAGTAGACCAGTGTTTGGACCATCAACTATAAAAAAGTTTTGTACAAAAGTTTTAAATTTTGCTTAAACCTAAGCCTGAGTAGCCCACGTAACTTCCTTTAAACAAATGTAGAATGACTGCCTCAAGTTATTATATTTGTAGGATCTTTGCTATTTCATATTTTACTGAGTACCTGTTATAACTTTGTTGTCTTCTGTTATTATTTATTTCCAACCAATTTCGGTCCTAAATGAATAATTTATCTCATTTATGTACTTGATAATGGACCTTAAAACAGATTAAAATCTAAGTTTGTTTGATTGTGTATCTCTGTTTCAGATAGTGCAAAAAGTGATGACTCATCCATCAGGAAACGAAATCGGAGAAACTACAAGCATTGTTCACAACAGCAGTTTCGTATCTTTCATAAACTCAAAATTCTCCTCAGTTAAGAATTTTTTTAATGTTGTTTACAATTATTTAAAGACTTCATTTACCATATCCAACGTGAATATTTATCCAACATTACGAGCCATAGCAACTCAGTTTGGACTCTACCTGACGGCTTATTTGGTTTTTTGTTACATTCTGTATTTGATTCGTGTGTCGTTTCGTAACCGTTTGATGGAGTCAAAATATTTTGTTTCTTCGGCAAAAAGAATATTGTTGATCATAGCCCACCCTGATGAAGAATGTAGGTTTTTTGGACCTTTCATTTTGAGGATGGTAGAGAAGAACAAGTGTCCTTATTTGTTGTGTCTAAGCAATAGTGGTGTAGACGGAAAGAGACAGGTGCGCAAACGAGAACTTTGGATGAGTTGTGAAGTGCTGGGAATAAAACCGGAGAATGTTTTCTTGTGCTGCAGCTCTCTAAGAGAGGAAAGAGGAAAGTGGAGAACTGAGAGTGTTGCCTCGTTGATACGGGATTACGTCGAAGCTCTCGGAATCGATACAGTGGTCACATTTGGCAAATTTGGTATCGATAGACATGAGAACCATATCACTGTATTAAGAGCTATCAGTTCTCTCAATATCAGAAAGCTATTGCCTATGAAGTGTAGTATATTTTTGTTAGACAGCTTGGGGATTATGAGAAAATACTCAAGTATGATTGATGTAATTTGGAGCCTGTACTTATCTAAAGATGAGAATATCTTCATTTTGTCATCTTATGAACACGAACAGGTGCAAGATGCTATGAGGATGCATAAAACCCAGCTACATTGGCATAGGAGGTTATACATGAAGTTTTCTCGTTACACTTATGTCAATACATTTCATGAACTACATCGTTATACATTACCCTTTTAGCAATATAAAGTGCTTTATTTTTGGATTAAAATACTGTATACACTTATTTTTTTCAAGTCTTTGTGAGTTTCCTCCCCATTTCTTTGGGATACTGATCCTTTAAAATAAAAGAAAGAGAACATAATACTGGGTGACAATTAAGTCTGGAGCCTTTTGTTTAATTTTTATACCACAATAGAAAAAAAATACCAAAATTCACACGATCTCACAAATCTCAAATATTTATTATAGTCTCCAAATTATAATTTCCCCTTAAAATTAATTGTAGTATCTTAATTTTTATTTCAAGAAATTCCACAATCACCCCAGTTATAAGTTTTAATCAAGTGGGCTATCAAATCCCCTTGTAGTCCCCTGCAATTTCTGATTTGAATTTGATAACTTTTTAACTGAGCCAAACCTAAAGTCAATCTGTTGTTTGACTATGGCATAGTCTCACTAAATATCTTAGCACGAACAATTAAAAAAGAATAGTAAAACACATCTTCAATTAAATTCTCTTCAAATAAAAAAAAAAGGATACAGCTGGTTCATGCAGTTCTGTCTTCTTCAGTACCTATCTCATGGGCAATGGCCATTGGCCATAGAATATTTCACTTAAAAGAAAAGGAAATAAAAATAAACAAGTAACAGTTTTAATATTTTTATTTGGTAAAATGTGGAATAAGTAACAAAACCAAACTCGTGATGTAAAGGTAACAAAAGTCTCATAAACATAGTCTTTTAGGCATTAGATCAATTTATTATAAAAACTAGAATTTATATCACAAATGCAGTCACCCTATGTTACTTGTGTGTACAATGTTAAGCTTACGTTAGATTTGAGTTTCAGTGTCGAGGTTGGATTATCCACAGCCCCCGCCAGGACACCCCCTACGAGGGGGACGGTAGCCGCCACTGCCCCCACTTCCCATCAGGGGGTTGTATTCTGCGGACATAATGTTAAAAGTTAGGCTCACACATCTCAAGCAGCTGAAATTATTGTTATAGCATACGAAAGTGGAAATAATGTGCTGTGGTGAAGTTGTGTTTAATCCCTTTGGTTCCAGGGATTATTAAATTAATTTAACCATGCATATTTTTTCATGGTTTCCCCTCATCTTATGAACCCAAAATTGATAACGGAACATGTCAGGTATTCAACCATTTTTGTCGAGCTATACCTTTGACTATTGAAACATCTAGACATTCCATCACCATGTTAATGTTGTCGCCAGTTTATAAATAAAAATTGCCGTGGTTGATGTGAGCCACTGACAGATTGTGCTGATGTAAATTACTAATTTTTGTTGAATTCACAAACATTTTTAAGAAGTCAAAATAATGGAACGACTTATTGTGAGCTTTGGTAATTGATATGACCCATTAACAGACATGCTGAATTTTAGACACTAGCCCATTCTGTGACAGGCTCACTTAAATAGGCTCTTTTATAAAGAAAAATTGGCGACAGCAAAACAGGATGTTTACTTTAGTATGCAATAGCCAATGGTTATACTCATACTGACCAGTGGCGGCGATTGGGATTGAGAGGTGGGGGGACGAAATCTAGATCAGGGTGGCCACTCAAAACAGATTTTTTTATTCCCGGTTTTTTCCCGGTTTTCCCGGGTATTTTTCAAGGAATTCCAGGGCGTATTGAAGTCCTATTTTCATACCAACAGATGAAAATATACTGCTAAATTTACTAATTTCGTAAAGACGCATTTTAATAAGAGCTGAAATAAAAAAAAACTACCAACTCATTCGCACAATTCAGCACGGAACTGACGCGGACATAGTGGTTATGTTGTACATTGTACAGTTTCTGATCGTATTGCCCGACGCCCGCCCGCCCGGATACTGCCGGCTGTCAAGGTCAATTACCCTCCCTCCTCGCACCCTCCTCCCGCCACATCGAGCACCGACCCCAATTATCTGAGTAATACGTAGTAAGAATGTTGCGTCTGTCAAATAGCTCCCACCCCGTAACAATTCATGCAAATAAATATTGAAATGAATACTGATGTGCAAATATACATACGATAGTAAATTAATAACGTGTGTATAGTATGATAGTTAATAATTCAAGACATTTATTACTTAACATGAACAAAAAATAAAAAAATACTAAAATATAAAATAATAACTGTTAATTAGTGAGTTATTAAAAGTTCTAAAAAAACAATTATATGTACCAGTAGAAAAAGAACATGCAAAATAAACATACAAATTATACTTACAAGTATGATGTAGTTGATTCCACGTTTGTGGCAGAGGAAAAGATGTTTAAGACTTTTAAATAGTTTATATAAAACACTTAAATCACACTTAATTGAAAAATAAACGCAACTTATAAAAAAATGTAAGCTGTCAATGGTTTACTCATTTGTCCTAGAGTAACGTTATTAGAACACGATTTTAAAAAACTTAATATGTACACAATATAGAATCCACAAAATATACAATCCTAAACTTATTTATTCAAATTGGCAATTTTTTCGTCTAGTAGAGCTGCCTGTTTTCTTGCATCTTCTATGATTCTTGCTTTCTTCTCTTCCAGTTCTTTTTTTTCCAGTTCAGCTTTCCTTTTAAGTTTTTATGCTTTTTCCTCTTCACCGACTTCTTCTTCCTTTTTTCTTAAATGTTCTGTATAAAGTGAGTGAGCGTTTCTTGCACAATGCACGAGCTCCTTAGTAATTTCAAATTGCTCTACCGGGACACCAGCTGTGTTTATCCCATCATAAACTTGGCGCAAAGCGACCAGACTCTCCTCTTTCAGGTTTTCTACAATGCATTCGGAGTTGATAGAAAAACCTCGCTCCACGGTGGAGTTTCCGTGAGACAGTGTCAAAATAATTGAACAAAATTCAGTCAGATGTTTGTACTGTTCTGTCCCTCCGTTATTGGAAATAATCTCAAACAAAAACTTGTCCAGTCGGACCTGGTTTCTTTTGTACTTCTTGCACAGTTGCATAGTTTCTTCAGAGAGGAATATTTCTCTATATTGCTTCTTAATACAGTCGGCTTTTATTCCAGAAATTAGATTTTTTGAAACAAAAGACTCCAAGCAGTTTGTCAATCTAACCTCAGCAAGTGCTCTATCGAAACCAATTGTTCCTGGGTCCAAACAAGAAATGTATTTTGTCAAACTATAATGCAGTGGAGATTTTTCCATGAGTTTCTTCGTCATGGCTACAATAGCCGTTCTACATTCATTTCGGAAGGTTAATACATCCAATTGTGTTTTTTCGCCTGAGTTTCTGAGGGCATCACGTGTAGCAAAGCCTATATCTATAGTTTTGGCAGGTTTCAGATTGTCATTAGTAAGCTGGATTTTTTCTGCTCTGTTTTTAGCACTTTTCAAAACATCTTCCTTTACAATTCTTTCCATAAACGATAACACTAGTGAATTTAATTCTTGGTACAAAAAAGGTGCCATCGGCTGGTCTCCTTGGAATTCACGAAGAAACGGCTCTATCATTGAGGCCATAGATGAAAAGAATGCGAGTTTAGGCATCAACATTTTATCTTTAATCTTTTCCTTCACAACCTTGAAGCTGTAGGAATTGGGTTCTTTAGTCGTTTCTGTTACGTACTTAATTACGTTGGGCAAGATTTTCAATGCCCTTTTTGCTACAGGTCCACTTTCAACCCATCTTACTGCACAAAATTGAAGAGGAAACAATTTAGATCCTGATAGCCGTACATATTCAGACCTTCTGGCAGGTGAGTTTTTAAATAGATTATACAAAGCACGTAAAAAAGTGATTATTTCCCATCCTGTGCTATTTATTCCAACTTTAAATGCATTGTGCAATGTGTGAAGGCCACAAGTTCCTATGTTTAGCAATAAGTGACTGTCCGGTATTTCTTTTAGATAGGTCTCTAATTCTGTTAGCATTTTCAAATTCACGTTAGGACCATCCATTGATACTTGAATGACTTTTTTTTAGATAATCTTTCGGTAATATGCCAGTCAAGGCATCCAACAAGTCAGAGGCTTTCGAATTTCCTAAGAAAACAGAGGAAAAGTAGTGCGTTTCAATCTGGGATTTTTTGGAAAATCTAAGGTGTATGTCCATTTGTTGTTTTTGGGACACTTTATTCAGCGCTTCATCAAAACAAACAACAATGTATGACGCATCTTTCAATGACGACTCCAGCTGCCGCCGGAAGTACGGTGCAAGTCCAAACACAATGGTGTACCCTATTTTAGTTCTCTGTAGCTTGATTTTCCCAGCTATTTCGCTATCTGGAAATTGCTTACTAAACCCAGCGGCTAGTTTGGCTGCAGTTCTGAAAGATATATGATTGAGAACTATCTGCATAGACCAAAATATCTCGGATTTTGTAACGGATTCTGAGAACAAGAAATGTTTTAGGGCAGGAGTATTTCTTCGAGCTAGCTGATCTTCTGGTGTACTGTGGGGCGAGGTCTGTGGCAAGGCAGTGGATTGTGTAGAAGGGCCAGGATCAGTAACTTGGTCACTAACAGTGGCTGTATCCGTATGGAGAGAAGAGGTGCTGGCTTCATTACGTTTATCATCAGAATTTCGAAAAAACATCCTAATTTTCAAACATTTTTCCCGGTTTTTCTCGTTCAAACAATGTTTTGCTGACTTAGAATGGCTTTTCAGGGCGGTTTTTCCCATGCTAGCAATGTTAATGGTAGTTTTGCACCAAGTACATAATGCGGAAGTATTTGAACGTGGATCTTCCTTTACCCAGGGAAAGTCCAAAATATATGAGGATCGAAAAGTTGTTGTACTCGGCTTTGATAGAGACATGGTTATCTGAAATAAAAAGAAAATCGCGTCAAATACGTATCTAAAATTATTTAGCCACTTGGTATTAAAAACTTGTATTCCCCTAAAGCTCGCGATAAGCAGTTCATTACGTAACGAGATACCATATTGCGTTCCATGCATCTCCAATAATTGAAGTTGGTTACAAAAATGAATACAAATTTATATGTAGTATGATTGTTCAGGGAACGCGGCTGGCTGAAGGGTCGTCGACCCTACTCACACACACGCAGGCCTCTCTCTCACACACACACACGCAAGGGATTAGGACGGAACAGACACCTGTCGTGTGACTCATCACTGGCTAAAAGAAATTATCTATCATTTTTCTTTAATTTTACTATCGTTGATAGAATCGGTTAATGCTTTTGGCTTCAGCTCAAAATGTTAAGTAAAATGATACCAAACAATATATTTTTTGCTTGCAAAATGTAGAAGTTACGAATATTTTTCTACTATTTCATTTTGTGATAATTTCTTATTTGGACTCATTTTACATGGAATTAAACATCAAATTTACTAACACTAAGCATTTTACAGTATATCTAACTTAAAATGATTTGCTACTTTGAGGTATCATACAACATATGTTATATTTCTAGGTAGTGGAGGGGATCGGGGCTTTTAGGCGATTTGGGTGATGGTGTGTGTGTGTGTGCGTGGGTCGGCTCACTCGCAGGTAGGGCCGAGCTCCAGCGGCTTTCAGTTAAAAATCGACTATATATTGAGGCCACCATTCTACATCAGAGTATAATATTTTTAATGAAAATAAAATTTTACATCTTCTACTACAGTGACATATCTTTCTCAAATAACAAAACCGCGAATAAATACTGTAATCAGAAAGAATTCAAACAGCATTTAAAGAGCACGATTATTTCGTGGCGTAATGAACAAGAACGGTTCCCTGCTTCTATTTAGTTATAGAGGCGCGGGTACAATAAAATCCGGGAGGGTACGATATTTTCGTGTCGGCAAGAACTGGAGCGGTTCCCTGCTTTTACTCTTTACGTCTATGTTAACATGTGTCGAGTAGACTTCAAACAGTGAAACCATTGACTATCCTTATCAACAGATTGCACCACATAATTTTGCTTCAAATTTGAACATTACATGGGAAGTCTTATTTTGTGTATAGGCAATAGTGGTTCACGGATTCGATTTCATAAACAATAGTAAAAAACTAATTTGTTTAGGTATTACAATTAATTTATTACTCTTGTATCTAAAGGCTAATAAAAATAAAAAATGTGTGCATTGAAGAATTTTTAATTCGTTATCTAAAATAAGTAAGACAGCGAGAAAACAAGTTTTTAAAACCAACACCAGCATTGAAATACCTAACGCTAAAAAAATAATAACAGCATGCAACTTAAATGCAATCTAATGTTGAGTTGTTGAATGAGACTCCAATAAGCACTTCTTTATTTTAAATATAGAGTTAAGACTTGAGACTTCTAAACTCAGTAAATAATAATAGGATAATAGGATGGACAATAATTTGTAGTTCTCTTAGCATTTTATTTTTGCTTCACAACACAACAGTGTCTTAGCATTATTTTGCTTCACAACACAACAGTGTCTAAATCTAAAGTAATGTATAGGCCTACTAATAAAAATACATCAATGAGTACCACTTACCTTTGGTAGCTAAACACGGCAAAAACGAAACTTGAAACTATGTAAGAACTAGCACTACAGACACGCATGTCGTAAATCACAGAATCAGGAAGTCGATGACCGACCGCCCGGCGCCCGCACTCGCACTGGCACTGCACGTTGTTACTTGTGAGGTTTAGGTTAGGGGGTGAAGGTCAAGACTCCAGCATAATAACAAATGTCTCTGTCTCACTCACACAGACTGTCGCTCACGCTCACTACACTATGAGGCGGGGGAGGGGACAGGGCAGGCGGGAACAACCGACCGCACGTCACACGCCAAAATATAGGCGATCAGTACTCAGTAGTTGGTAACTGGAGGCAGATGTACATGTTGAATAGGGATGAGCATCGATAGGTCAACCATCGATGTTTACCATCGAATATCGATAACACCATCGGTAACATCGTTGCAAAAACATCGATGTTTTTCCAGTTTTTCATCTGCTGTTTATGAGTACAAACACCAGATAAAAACCGGAAAAACATCGATAACCATGTTTTTGCAACGATGTTAAAGATGGTGTTATCGATATTCGATGGTAAACCTATCGATGCTTATCCCATGTACACTGGAGAGTTCCAGTGTACATCGATATCTCAATACTTGGACAAAACATCGATGTCTCGAAAACATCGACTATCGATGATCATTCCTAATATTGAAGAGTGAAGAGTAAATCAAGGTCGCAAATCTTGCATAGCAACCGTGTCAGACACGTCGCTAATGTGTTATTGTGCTGCAACTGCGTGTTTGCTTGTTCATCGTAGCATTTGGGGTACATTTCTTGTTTAATTGTCGAAGAAAAATACTGATCCACAATAAATTAAATATTTCCAGGTTTTTACTCTGGATTCCCGGCTAATTCCCGGTTTTTTCCCGATCACTAAAATTCCCGGCTAAATCCCGGTTTTCCCGATTTCCCGGTTGAGTGGTCACCTTGTAGATTTATTGTTGATAGAATTCTATTTTATAATTTTGATAAATATTCCTTATAAATGTGGGGGGGCGACTGCCCCCCCTGGCCCCCCCCCCTAAACGCCGCCTCTGATACTGACTGTTGGTAAATAGAAATTTGGTGATGTCACTCGACTGCTGTTTGATATTTTAGACTTGGGAGCTCAAAGGGTTTGTGTAACATATGATAGAACTAAATAATTGAGTCTTGAAAATTGAAATACACGTCATAATAATCCTACTCCATTTTCTTACTCATAGTTTTATACTTCCAGGATTTTATCAATCAGTGTCAATAGAAACAGAAAATTAAAATCTTTAATTATAGTTGTGCAACCGGCTTAATTTACGGCTTAATTATCCTAAACGTTTGTGTAATCGAGTGGAGATTTTATAGTTGGGATTGGAGAAAGTATCTGTAAAGATTGTTTTCTTGAAAAATCAAAATATCGTTTCAATCTCATAGGATGATCAAGATGTCACCACTCATAAATAATTGAAATAAAGTAGCCAATAGAACATTTTTGGAAAAAGGGGTGTATGTGGACTAGTACACATAGGTGGACAACAAGAAAACGCCTGGAAAAAGCTTTTAGAACTAAATTCACACACCTTTTGAACTGGATTTTTTCTGCTTACCCTTCTTAACTGTTTTATACTATCTACTTATCTTACCCGGACGGTAAGGCTTCGTTGTAGAGCTCTTTGTTTGCGATGCATTCACTGCCGTGGTTGCTTCTCCATAGCCTAGCCTCTGCCCACCTTCTCTACTCGACTCTAGTAATGCTGCTCTCTTTTGTTCCTCCTTCTAAAACAAACAAGCTTAAATGTAAACCCTTGATAGCTAATGGAAAACTATCTCGATACAATCAAGACCTTACTCATCGGTACTATGAGACGAAAACCACACAACATTTCTCTAACTTTTCCATATCAACTTACATGCAACATTAGGTTCTGCATGGTAGGTGTTTTGGTTTCGATTTTGTTGTGTTTTTAACTCTAAGATTCCAAATGAAACAGAAACTGATATGAATTTTAATGTCTGTGTGTGAACCAAGTTCCATTCCTAAATCGACTGATACAAAAAATAGCCAATACTTAACTATATAGTGGTTTAAATTACCTTGTTACTGTCAAAACGATCCTTTGTAGTTAGTAGACTACAGCTGTTTCATGCTACGAATGGAGCACATCATCAGGTCAGAAGAATGTCAAGTAGTCTTCATATTCCTCGCAGTGGAGTTCGTCAAAAGTTTAATAATAAATAGAGAACAAAACACATAACACACGGAAACACGAAACATTTATATTGGTCGACCAGACGACGGTAACAACACACGTGGTACGGCGCCGTGTGTTATGTGTTTTGTTCTCTATTTATTATTAAACTTTTGACGAACTCCACTGCGAGGAATATGAAGACTACTTGACATTCTTCTGACCTGATGATGTGCTCCATTCGTAGCATGAAACAGCTGTAGTCTACTAACTACAAAGGATCGTTTTGACAGTAACAAGGTAATTTAAACCACTATATAGTTAATTCAGACGATCCAGAGGCCATTCCACCATGACCAATACTTAAGCCAAGGATTGCTAATTTTAGGTACTAGCCTATGTGACAGAGTGATTAATTTGTTCTAAAATATGTTCATTGGAAAATTAACTTACTTCTTTCATCTTAGCAGCATGTTCAGCAGCTTTTCTATCCAATTCTTCCTGCATTCTTTTCCTGGCTACTTCCATTTCCCTTTGTCTTTGCTGCAACCAGTCTGGATCTAAAACATACATATTAAAACTACTTATACTCCTTTCACAAAATTTTGGCGGTTTGAGGGAAAGCAATTCCATACCTTACCCTGCCCCTACATTTAAAACAAATTACAATACCTAGAATTCTTTAGCTGGGTGCATCTCATTGCCTCTCATTTTCTCTAAAGAAACCCAACTTTCATAAATATATTCAAAGACAAATTTATTAATTCATCAGCATTTTCAGAAAATGTGAAAATATTTGGTTTCATTGTTACACTAACAGCACTATTAGGCCTTATTATTCATGGGAAATCGAAGCATGATAGGGGGGAAATTTAGGATTTTTAGGAGGAGTAATAGTTCTTGGTAAGGTAACTAAGATGTAGTTCTGGTAGGAACCTAAAACGGGAAATCAAGCACTATCCGACAAAGAGAGAAGGAATAAGTTAAAAGTTATTTTTTTTTGTTATTTTTATAAAACAAAATTACTGTTTTTCATATTGTATTTATGTGGCAAAGTGATAATGCACAAAAGAAACCCTATTGCTATGAATGTGGATTTAAATCTGAAAGAAATTAACTTACCCTTTTTACATTTAGCTTCATATTCTTTTTCAGACTGTTCTCTATATCTCTCATCCAAGTAATTACGAATTCGATCCCAGTAGAATATAATAACCAGCCCGATGATGAGGAAATACCAGCCGTAGGTGACAATGAACTCAGTGACTGAAATAAAAAACAAATTACATAAAATAATCAAATGTAGTTAAGTTACACATAATAATTTTTAAGTTATCATATTTTCAATAGACCTAAGCTATACCTATACAGCATTTTATCTTTGTCTTAGCCTAAGGAACAAGTTCACAAAATATGTCCGGACAATTTGGAAACACCATGTATAATCATCGAATACTGTTCCAACAATTTCCAAATCAAAATCAACACAAAAATCATTCAAATCAAGATTAGGCTATGACATGTGAGTTTTTCATGTGCGTAAATAGCTACGCCACCGTGTATGTTATTTTTCCAGGAATGGATGTTGGCAAGTTTACAGTCACCTATTTTTGAGTAAAAACTCGATTCTTCTTGAAAAAGCCAGTGCTCATTTATGGCAAAGATATCAGGTTGAATAAAATCCATAAAACTCTCCACTAGATTAAACTTAGTTCGCAGACATTGAACGTTGAGGAAAACACAAGGTCTTATAAACCTATACGCCTACAATTTAACTTACAGTAGGCCTAGGGCTATACAAATTTTAATGAATAGGCCTAGTGTTATTTTCATTTTTATTTTCCACGGCAATGCCATTTACATAAAAATCAGTTAAGATTATAATAAGATTTGGGGGCATCAAAATGAAAAAGCAAATCGGTCCCTGGCCTAATTGGCTAAAAAGACAAGTAATTAGGATAGTCTACTTATTCCCGTCCTCGGTACCTAATCGCCAAAGAAGTAGTAAATTATGTATAAAGTTAGGCTGGTAAGGTAATGAAAGTCAGAAATGGTTTGTGTTCACACTAACCTTGATCGCATATATTAACCAAAAACGAAGGCGGACTTGGTTGAAATGATTCCGAGAATTCTTGCTGTTCACTAAGATCATCCATGCTGCACTAAGTTATATTCAAATTAAATGGCGAGTTTCAAAGTTGCAAACAGTACTTTTCACTTTTCACCTAATATCCGGCCTTGGGTCCTGGTCCTGACTTCTGAGTTGGAAGGTATAAAAATTAGTGTATTTCTTTTCCTATCTACCTTTTGTTTTCCTCCAGCAGACGGGTTTTCTTCTAGAATGCAAACTGCTGATGTCATTATTACGTCAACACCACTCCACTGACAGTTGGTTATTTCTTGATCCAAGATTTACAGCTGTTTCTTTTGGTTACTTCGCAGTACCTTGAGTTTTGTAAAGGTAAGTGATGTGTGCATGACAATATGACGTCATAAGAAAGTATGGTCTTAGATTAAATATCCTCATTGACAGTGTAAAACAGTGTTGTCACAGACTAGGGGAACTTTTGTTTCCCTTTTAAGGAAATTATTGTTTCCCTAGTCTGTAGTGCTATGCAGCCAATTGAAAGCAGCCGTTTTTTCATCATGACGCTTTTAAGGATTGTGAATCATTTTGAGTAGCACGTTAAAAGTTGAGTCTAGATTACACTACTGCATACACTGGAACTCTGTGTGGCCGCACTGTGGTTCTAGCTGGGTAGCTCAGTGGTTATAGTGCTCGCCTAGTGATCATAAGGTTGCCGGTTCGATCCTGAAAAACTGTGTAGCTTTTTGATGGTTCGAAACTGGACATGGACATAAAGTTGCTGCCCTTGAGCATTGGGCTATTGGGCATTCAATAAATGGCCCTGACTTATAAAACAGCTGGTGTTAATATTGTTTTCCTACAGTCACCCGACAAAGTTGGCTTCCTTGTACTGTTTATAGTACAGAAAGCTGCTAGTTGCTGCATATTTATACTTTGTCGTACGGTTTCTGATATTTGGGTTAAAATACACACATGGATAGTTTCCCTATTTCAAATGAATACGAACACACCGAACACCACTTTGTAGTCCCGTCTGTGCTCTTGCACTCGGTAAAATGTTGTGGATCTGCAAGGTGAGGGAGCTCGCTCCGAGGAACTTATGCTGCAGCACAGGAAGCCACCAGGATGTGTACTTCACCTACTATTCTTCTTCAACCTTGCTTACTATATATAGATCATGGAGATTATTACTTCTTCATGTGCTTTACACTTACATACTTGAATACTGCGTCATCGGTGACCGACAAAGTCGGAAAAGATTGCCTTCAAATTTAAAACCAAAAAATAATAACTAATTATAATGGCGGCGCGTTGCCAAAGAGTGGTGTGTCCCATTCAACGAATACAGATGAAAGGAGCATGTTTTATCTATGGTCATAGAAACATACTCCTCAAGAGGTCTGCGCACCAAATAGTCCCTCAGTTTTGTCTTTAAAAGCCTTCACGTCCAGCTCGCGCACTTTAGATGGAAGTGTTTTATAGATCATTCTGGTATAGTAAGGGTTTGGGTCCAGGCAAGACGGCATCTAGGCAGGTCAAGGAGATGGGCATTTCGTGTCTGGTATGAGTGTTGGCCCTCACGTCCACTGTCGAGTAAAGTTTCGCTGAGTTTTCCTTGAGTATAATACCATACTATTGAGGATGTATGACTGTAGACAGTCAGAATCTTTAGATCCCTAAAGAGAGGCCTACAGTAGTCATGGTACCCGGTGGACGTAATCACCCTCAGAACCATCTCCTGAAGGAGCAAGAATTGTCATATGCTGCAGCTGTATGACCCCAGAGTGGGATGCCATAGCTTACGTGGCTTTGAAAAAGAGCATGGTATATACAGTCATCAAGGTTTAGATATTCAGTTTCCTCAGATCCCTGCCTCTGCTGGTGTCGTCTGCAAACAGCAATGTTTTATTGTTTAAGACCAGATCATTTATAACGATAGTGAAGAGGAGGGGGCCAAGAACCGATCCTTGGGGAACTCCATGTCTCAAAAGCTTCACCCCAGAATTAAGTCGCACCGCCGAGAGACACAACTTGCTTTCTACCTTCTAGATAGGAGATGATAGTTTGCAGAATTGCAGGACCACGCCAGGAGAAAAGTTTAATTCAATAATAAATTTAAAAATGTATATTGTAAATTATTTTCAATCAATCAAACAATTGTAGAAGTATCAGTTACAGCAGTTGGTTGTGTACAGTAGATTGCTGAGTGTAAACAGTTTTGTGCTGCTTCTTGCATTCAGTAAGTTCAATCCCATGTAGCACAGATGGTTGGGCCAACGTTGGCCAACTGTGGGACAGTTGGTCGATGGTTGGTTGGAGCTTCCACAACCAACCAACCGTTGTCCAACTGTATATCTCGTAGTTGGGCCAACCAATATTTACAACTGTGGACCAACATTGGTTCATTGTTAATGAAATACATTAATATGCATTGCTGGGTATCATACATCAAGCCAACCGTTGTCCAACCGTTTTTCACTCCGTTGGACCAACAAAAGTATGGACCAACAATGGTCCATAGTTGAGTTTACACGACTTTCATTCTCTGGGTCTAGCTTTCACAACATAATTATAATAAAATATCTGGTTTTATAATACCTTTATCAGTTCCAAAAGTTTCCAAAAGTTTTTGGAACTGATAAAGGTATTGTAAAACCAGATATTTTATATATTACAGTTCCGGCGCTACAACAATAAATTTTAATAATTTTAATAATGCAAATATTTTTTAAATTAATATTCTTTAACTTATTTGCAACAATTTAAGGGGAAAGAGTAATTAATCATATAACAGGCAATTATAATAGCATTAACAATCTAACGGTAATTAATTAATCATTCAAATACCAGTATCCTCTCTAACTCCAAAAAAAAATTATGATGCTTTAACAGAATCATATTATACTGTGTAGTATCAAAAATGTTTGAAGTATTGCGACCATTGCAACTGTCGGCTACTCTTTCACCACTTGAAAACTCTCTATATCAGCAATCACAGATAGCTCAGTGGTAAAGTAAGAGGCTCATAAGTCGAAGGACCCGGGTTCGAGACCCGTCTGGGCCAAAAAAATTTTGTTCTAGTTTTTTTCAAAATTTGTTTTTATGAACTATTTAATCAATTTACTCAACTAATAATTATGATTTTCGTACTAAATCTTTATTATTTTGTGTGAAATAAAACGGTTGGACAATGGTTGGCTAGAAAACAGTTTAAAGAGGTGACATTTCTACCGTTGGCCAACTGTGTGGCTCCACAATTTACCAACGTTGGCCCAACCATCTGTGCTACATGGGATACCCAACAAATTGCTGATCATGGCCTTACCCTATCTCTTTGCAGCCAAATTGAAAAACACCTTCGGTGGTAGACCTTTACCAATCACTCACACTTCCCTAGGAACCAGCGCCGGATGGCCAAGGTAAGGCCGTTATCCCTCTTACTTTTAAACTTGATATTTTTGGACTTAGAGCACAGATAGTTTTGAAATACTAATAAAGACACTTAATACTTTTTCATATTATAAATTCATACATTTTGTTACATAGATTTATTTAGTGAAATGTATAATTAAACTTAAAAGTTCAACAAGGCCAATATATATAATACATTATTTTAATCCACAAGCGCTTTCAGAAACTAACTATGTTTCCATCGTCAGGCTGTGTTTAAAAACTACAGTAGTTTAACAAATTTAAATTAATTTACTCGATTAATTGTATCTTCACAGACTCTACTCTATGACTTTAGAGAGGGCAGGCAGTATGACAAAAATAGGCCTGTAGTTGGACAGCACTGCTGTCCAGATACAGCAGAGTTAACAGCAGATAAGCAGTCTGCTGTGACACAGCAGACTCATACTGCTCATACTATGAGCACTGCAGGCTGCAGTGGCGTAACTCATACTGCTAACACAGTACTCACAGTGACACAGTGTCACAGCAGTATGATGTGTCACTTTTCCTGAATACTGGGATGCCCCGAGCAGTCTTGAGCGCGTCAGAGAAGCATCCGTTTCTCTGACAGGTTTACGTTAGTCAGTCGTGAGTGGGTCCACGATGGTGTGGATGACAGCCTTCAAAACAGAGCAGAAGACACCAAAAACATACTGGCTATTTGAGCTATTTAACTATCTAGCTTAATAATAAAGCTAGGGCTCACCTTATATTCTAATGATTTAGGCTGCAGAATGATGAGACATCCAGGAAAGAGGCCGCCGGAACTAGTTTTTCTAGTGGGGCCTTGTATGCCACAACTTTGTCAGCTATTCCTGAGAAAAAGTTGTTAAAATCATCAGGGGAATCCTCTGTTACGGTATAAGGTCTAGGAGACCTGTGAGAATTAACATGCTGCTTTACAGGTGTTGGATGCCTCTTTTATCTTTAACTTTAACACATTGAAGCCTATTTTGCTTTGTTTACTTTACAACGATGGAGTCTTTTGGTTTGAAAATATAAAGCATGGAGTCTTTCTTTCCGTTCGGGGACAGTGCACGTCTTATAAAAATCAGATATAAAAATCGTGAAGAATGCATATGTAAGGGCGTAGTTTGCCAGTTCCTGGGCGTAGGTACCAGGATTTGTCAGTTTGTTACTAGAACGCGGGCTTTGGCCTACATGACTTTGAGATAATGATAATGCTCTACTACTTTCCTGTCGAAAGGTAGGGACTTGGAACAGCTCAAGGCGGTAACTGTCAGAATCTATGCTAGAATCTATATCTAAAGACTATAGTTTTCTCTTGCAAACAGGCTTTAATCGAATGAGAGTAAGATGGAAGGCCCATACAGCTTCATCTTCGGTTTTGAAAGTCCAGACTCACTGTGAAAGTGAAATTATGGAAATTATTGGATTTCTTGTAAGATCCGAAATTGACATGGGCCGAGCAAGTCCTTGACCAACCTTTATTGAGTTTGACTGTTGGGTTCGGTTTCCTACCAAGTAAACGCTACAGTACTGACTTTAATTAGGATCAAATCAATCTTCTTCTGATAACAAAAAGTAATTTGAGTACGTTCGCAGGAACACATGTAAAATAAATTATTATACATGAAAAATGGTCATATGAAATCACTTTGTCGTAGATATAACTTCCTCTTTGTTACTGTCAACTGTCGAACTGTCTCCCCAAAACTAGGCCTAGATAGTGATGGGAGAATCGAATACTTTAAAGAATCGAATACAGTGAATTCGTAGCCTCCCCTGTATTCGAATACTTTTACGAATACTTGTATTCGAACACCTTTGAGTATGCAAAGCATGGAAAATGAGTGTGTAATTCTTTTTTCATAATGCAACCGTTCTTTTGGCCACTGTTATTTCGTTTTACAGTAATTAATTCATTAATATAATTTATTCAATGTAATTTTAAATTATATGATTTTTAAAAGGTACATTTATTTTGACTTATACTTATTTCATGGTCAGTTACAGTCTTATTAATGTATTATTTTCTATTATATTAACTAATTAATATCTTTAATAATATGTCTCATTCATTTGTATGGATAATTTACATCAGATATGCATGTTATTTTGCCATGGAACTATATAAATCGGTTGTAGTTATAATAAATTCTATTCAAAAGCCCTCTACCAGTAGTAACCTAATATTTTAAATATTCTATATAATTTATTAATTAATTTTATTAATCCTTAACATTTAGAATATTATTCTAAATGTTAAGGATTAATAATAATCGTATGTAAATTATAGGGCTAATGGTAAAATTATAACGAATAGATGAAAACAAATGCTGCAGTCAAAAAAATTAAATATGTACTCTTGCGAATGCTACGGATTCGTAAGATATTCAAAAGGGAATTCAGTAGTTGAAAAAGTGTTGAATACATTTTTGAATCCCCCGAATTCGCTTTCTAGATTCAAGAAATCCTGCAAAATCTGAGGCCAAGAGTATTCACAAAAAAGTATTCGTACGAATCTGAAGTATTCGAATCTACGAATACTCGGGCTGTATTCGAATACTATTCGATTCTGTATTCGATTCTCCCATCACTAGGCCTAGATCAGTGATCCAGGTCCCAGGATCTGTCTCCCGTCTGTGTTCGGTCGTGCATATTTCGTGTGTTTTATTTAGTTTTGTTCTGTGTTTTGAGATTCTTAACATCAGAATTTCGGTAGTTTAATAGCTATGGTATCTACATTGAATGTGGAATATGTGAAATCGTGGCGTCAATAGAGAAATGTTAAGTGTTTTATGTGCAGTGACAGAATTCCCGGAACATGAAGTTTTCTGAGTGGTAGTGTTTGTGTGATTGGGCCATAGGCCTGATATTATTTTGAGTGAGTTCGTTAAAAGTCAGAGGATAAACATGGCAGATTTAGAAGCCGTATTAGCTGATGTCAGCTATTTAATGGCAATGGAAAAGTCGAAATGTACTCCAGCAGCAAGGGCCAGTAAGAAAATAGTCCTACCAGACCCTAGGTAGGCTTACCTCAAATTTGTACCTATTACTCATTTTAATGTGTGTCATAGTAGACCTAACTTATCCCATAGGCCTACATACCTTTTTAGTTAGGTACGGTATTGCCTTCAAATTTACATATGTCTACTGCCAAGGGTGGAAGTTTGAGGGATGGGCTATCAGATTTAGGCCGCCTACCTATTTACATTTAACTTAGGCCTATTAAGGATGCTGGAGACCAAAATATACTGCTGGGGGGTTTTAAGAATCAAGAAGGGTACAGTTTCTTAACTGGGCTGAGATGCTAATATTGATTGAAACTAAGTTATCGATTCGATTGGTAAACCTTCATGCGATTTTTTCACCATCAGCAAGTTTGGTTGATTAGGTTAGGTTATGCTAGTTTTATTTTATAATAGATATACCCATTTAAAAATATCGATTATTAATCAATATTTTCAATTCGATAGTTTCAATCAATATTTAGCATACATTAACTTAGCCCAGTTAAGAAACTGTAGGCCTACCCATTGAGAGTACGGTATGCTTAATTTTTTAATTTTGTATTAGGCCTAGATCCGTGACAAGGACTATTACTACTACATATTGTTTCTGCCTAGAATGGAAAACTCACTGGTTACTGTTTGCTTAGATCTTGTTAGTGTTTGTGATCGCATTGTAAATTAATTTATTGTTCTGTTTTTGTTCTTGTTTAAATGTTTAAATTCTTGAAATAAATAAATGAAATGAAATTAAAGGACTAAATGGTAAATAGGCCTAAGTTAAATATATCAGATCACAGCTCTGCCTTAATTTAGGCTTAATAAAACCATTCTTGATGTTGCATTTAATTTAAACAATGTAGGCCTATCACCTCAAGTACCGGTAACATAAAAAAATAGTCTAATGAAAAAATTGGGTATTTATTGCGAGGAATGTGACCATGGGAACCTATTATAGATTTATATATAGCCTATCACTAGAAACTAGATTTTTAGCTAAAAATAATGGTGCAAAAATTTTTCCGCGCTCTCAAATATTAACGGAGTTACGGCTAAGTTTTATTTACCGGTACTATGTTTTTTGACCTAACCTATTTATAAGCCTATGAAATGTTCTCTCCAGATACTTTATATATTACGTTAATTATTGTAATTAATTAAAGTAGAAGACTCCCTTTAAAAACCAGGAAATAACAGTGCAAAAATGTCTCAGAGGCCACAAATATTAACTAAGGTAATTTAAGATAATTTGTCGTTTTGATTTCTTTTATCTACCTTCTATTCTAGTCTGCTACTGCTTGCCGCATTACGGAATTACGGAACGGAATAACTGTTACTTGTAGAACTAGACTGAACCTGAAATGAAAATGAAAATACGAAATTGAAGAGAAGAGAATAAAAATAAGTCAATCAAGTCATTTAAAGTACATTTTTGTGCTACAAACATCTAAGAAACAACACGGCACTGAATAACTTATTTCAGAATGGTTTTATTTAGGCATGTGTGGAAGGCAAGTCGGCCTTATGCGGATTCGTTACTGTATCAAGTGTTTTAAAGTTAGGTTAAATTAGGAAGGTAAAGTGTAAATTAGGTTATAGTGAACTGAGTTGATAATTTATATTACGCACAGGCAGTTGTTGTGCAATTAAAATAGTGTGTTTAAACACAATGAAATCGTTATTTCATTTTCATTTGCACACTATTTTAATTACATTTCTTAAGTCATCCCTTCCATACAATAAGTTAATAGGCCTAATAAAAAAATTATATTGAAATGAAAGCGTTTTAAACTACCGATACCCTAACATTTAACTAACCAAACTTGCTGTAACATTTAAAAAAATCCCCACTTGCCTTTTCTGTTATGAAATGGAATTTTAAAATTCTACAGCAAGTTTTGTTAGTCCGTCCGTTTGTTTGGCTATGATACCCAGCAGATTAGGAACCTTCTCAGAACTGAATTCACCCTCTCGACCCGCTCGTCGGGCTGGCCGGAGACAAACAATGACTCACCCACTGGCACAGTCCCACAAATCTGTAACTTTTTTTCTTTTAGGCTAAGTTAAAATAAATTGTTCTTTATAAATTTGAATTCTACATGAAATTCCAAAAATAATGAGCCCAAACACTATGTGCATACTTACGATCTGAAAGTATTACAATTACTCTGTATCGTCACCAGCTTGTCAAACTTTCAGATCGTAGATATTAAGTAGGCCTATCCACATCGTGTTTGGACTCATTATTTTTGGAATTTAATGTAGAACTCAAAATATATACGAATAGGCCTACCTAATAATTTATTTTAACTTAAAATTAAATAGTTAGGTATCTGTGGGGCTGGGACAGAAGTAAGGTAGGTCTAGGCCTAAACTTTTTATCAATGGTCAGCCTGGCGAGCGGGTCTGAAGGGTGAACGTCGAGTTCCGAGAAGGTTCCTAATCCGCTGGGTCTCATAGCCAAACAAACGGACTATAGTATGTTAGCTTAGAACAGTTTCATTTCTTAATCCAGAAGTTACTGTAGGCCTATACAGGCCTATTTGAGCCTAAACAAGATCAGTTGTCAATTTGTAACCAGATATTATTTAGAAGGAATATGGATCGTAAAGGAAAACTAAAATATCGACAATAATGAATGTTCCCAGGACAGGAAAGTAGGCTACCACTTTGCTTTAGCCAAGACCATTTATTAAAAGCCCAATTATTAGAAAAGCTGCGTTAAGTTTTGATCCACCACAAACCTACAGAGTTTTCTGGGGATCAAGTTATTATCCGGTGAATGGTGAACGGTGACTGGTGACCTATTATCAATAGGCAAGCACTAAGAACCAACCAATCATTGAGTCAGCTTTATTAAATCGCATGTGATTGCTTTCAAACTTGTGTTGCTTTAAATCAATCATTGTCTCTTCTTGCTTACCTATTAAAGCAAAAGACCAAAGAAATAACAAAGGCTTTGTGATTCTTATTCTGTCTTATATTAAGTCAAGTTTTACTTTAGGCTATTCAAACGTTTAGCTCACTAAAAATTTATTGCCTATTCAGGCCTACTTATTTGTTTGGTTTAGAATTATTTGAGCATATACTCCTCTCCAGTTCCATATGGTTAAGATGGGGTTCCTACCCAATTGTGTTAGGCCTACCTAGATACGTCCAATGTATGCTGAAGTCTCCAAATGAACATGAGAGTGGTTTTTGTCTGATTAGTATGCTAATTGGACTAATATTGTTTCCAATTCTTTGTTTCAGTGTTCGGAGTGTGATGCACAAGTACCTTGAAAAGAAAAACGAAGTGAATTTTGATAAAATATTCAACCAAGTCTTAGGTGAGTTAAAATTATTCTGTTCATTTACAAATAGTTCATAGTAATGATAGGTCATAATACTTGTCATAATAATATAGTAAATATAGGCCTAGGTCATATATACTTCAACTTATTTTGGTAGACCTACTAGTTGACTACATAAGCTATATTTGCAATAAAAACTTGTAAATATTATGAAACCATTTTGATTAACCAATAGGCCTATAATATTAATTTAATATATATAATTAATATATTATATATTAATATTTAATATATTATTAATTTTGTACGGTATATTAATTTATCTGAAACAAGTCAAAACTTCAATCCAAACTATTTAAGAGAACAAATGGATAACCAACCCATATTTAATTAAATTTGTTTATGATCTGTGCTACTAACTCACAATAATAAATTAAATCTAGAGATAGAACACTACCTTTAGAGAACATCTGGATAGTGAAAGTGGAATATTAAAAGCATCTCCAAGTAAATAGAAACAGAAATAGTATTTCGGTTGTACATTATTAGCTCCCTAGATGCCAAAACTGGCATTAGGAGTAAATCCAGCAATATCTGCGTTATTGACAGGTCTGTTTATTAAGATCTAATTAAGACCAATAATAGGCTCGGACAGTACCTGTAAACTTATGGTTAAAATTATTTTTTTTATTATAAATCAAAAGTATCTCTAGATATTCCTAATAAGGTAATTCTGAATTGACTTATTAAGGTTGTTTGGTCGAAAATAAGATTTCAGATTTTTGTTATTGTTCAATTATACAAAAAATTAGAGACACAGATATATAATATATATTTATTTTTAGGTGTGTTGAATATTAAGGGAGATATAGAGCTTGAAAGTAGTAAATTTGTAATATTTATAATATTTTATAATATTTATAAGGGTTTTGTGATTCTCACCAAAATTGGCGTTCAGGCGTGAAAAAAATAAGATAATAATCACTAGCTATTTAAAATAAATTTTTTTTAACCTTTTAAAATTTATTTTTATTTTTATAACATTTAAAAAATATTTATCATTTTTTAATAGTTTAAAAAATAGCTGTTTGTCTTTGGGTTGAATTCATCTATATGTAGGATTTTTTTAGATGCAATATATTTACTCGTTTGGGCTGTGAATTCGTGACACCTTAGATGCCTTGCGCTGGCAGCGCATTACTCGTTGGGAGTGTGTACACTCTCGCCGCGGAGCTATAAAATACATTAACACTATATGTAATTATTAACATCATGTAACATTAAGAGAATAAATGTATAGTTGTATTCCCGGCGTGAGTATACACACTCCCAACGAGTAGTGCGCTGCCAGCGCAAGGCATCAGGTACGAATTCACAGCCCAAACGAGTAAACATATCGGATTTACAAAAATCCTACATATAGATGAATTTTACCCAAAGACAAACAGCTGTTTTTAAAATTAATAATTTTTTTATTTTATTTTATAAAAAAAACAAAACTTACAAAATTTTAATTTTAAATAGTAAGTGATTATTATCTTATTATTTCACACCTGAACGCCAATTTTGGTGAGAGTCGCATTACCCATACCACCCCCTGTGAATTGGTACTAAAATATGACAAATTTACTAGCCTACTTTCAAGCTCCATATCTCCCTTAATATTCAACATAAAAAAATGTTTCTTATATTTTGTGTCTCTAATTTTTTGTATAATTGAACATTTGAACAATAACAAAAAATCCGAGATATTAAGGTTACCAAACACCCTTAACCATTCTCATGTGTAAAAAGCTTTTTGTGAGTCATGTGAATATCAACACTGTGGAAGTATTGGAGGAATTGGCTTCCTTTACTTGTATTCCAAGTTTACCATTTAAACAACATAATGATGCCCTCGGAGGCTAATTGATGAAATTTGGGGTACATGTTTTAACGCTTCTAGCAATTTTGTGAACCAGCACGATCGGTCTATGGAAATGGGGAGTTTTATGTTAAAAATGGGGGTTTTCCATTTTTCATCCTCAGTAGGGCCTACATATATAAGAAAGTTAGCCTACTGTAAAGTATACCAGTGTAGTATTTTTAAACATGCATTAGTGCCATTTCAACACCATTTAAACTCCTTACCTAAATTTAAAACACCGCCGTTGCAGCAAACTTGCGGACTAAGCGAATTTCCATTACCTGGCTATATTTCCACTAAAATATTCCCTTAAAATTTTCAGATAAATTTCCTATTTAAATAACACTAGGTGAAACACGTCGAAATTGACGGTTTACTTTCAAGGCTTATGCTAATAATTCATCTAACTGCAATATATAGAATGAAATCATCAAGATTTTGAACGTTTTGCTCTGTTTAATGAGTAATAAATAAATGTAAAAACAATGATGACTATTATTAACGGACAGACACATACACACATAAAGGCCTTAGTAAATAAGGATTTGAAAGGATATTCCCTATGAAAAATTCACTAAAAATATCAAACTAAGCGGTAAGATTGTTTTATTCTAAAATAAATTAATGTAGCCTATGTGTAATTATTTCATGCAGTGGGTTTAAAGAACCACATTATTCTGTTCAGTGTCCTCTTCCTGTTGTGAAGCATGAGTAGCAGCTAGTAGGGATGGATCTGATAATTTTAGGAAATATCCATTAGGTGTATTGATGATTAAAGCTCTGCTAATAATTAGAACTAGTGGCCTGTAGGGGCCATAGCCCCTAATTTAGACTAAAATAAAAACCATATATAAAAAGACAATTATTCGAAATATGTTTTTAAAATTATCGATTTTATGTTACTTAATTAACAGTGTTTCTTGTTTTATATCTTGGGTTTCCTTCCGTTGGAGTCGTATATTAGTTGCTTCTGATGTGTCAATGAAATACAATTGTAAAATAATGATTAAATCAATAACACAACATATTAACAAAAGGAAACGTACACGGTTTGGCCTGAGCCCGGAGAACGACGAATCTGAGCTGAAATCATACAGCCAAACATTGCACATCTTTTCTAGTTTAAAACTGAAGATTTGTTTTGTAATCTTACGATTTCTGTTATATTTTCCATTTTGAGAACAAATGAACAGGTTAAAATTATTATTATTATGAAGGAAACTCTCCATATCGCGGTAGTTAACCAGAAGAAATATATCTATGAATTTGTCCCTGAATTCTAAGACATTAAGGCCCATTTTCCGGAATCTCTTTTTGTGTAGCGGAAAGCGATGCAAAAGCCATTGCACTGTTGTATAGCCTTATGTTTTTTTATGAAGTTCGAATCATGTAAAAACAGTTATTTTAGTTCGTCATTTACTTGTGGTTGTGGCATGTCCATTGTGGAAACATGCGTTGAAATGTCCATTTGTGGCCTCCTCTGCGAAGTGAACTGCGCCACAATGCATGCAAGTGCTTTAAGAGGACCTAGATTGTGAGAAACAACACTCAACTCATTTTCCAGCGTTCTTCTAACACAGGTTGTAAAACAGCTTCTGGATTTCTTTCACAGTTAGGCCCTGCATGACGTTCTCTTTTGCATTTCTTAAATCTGTTGAAATCCTGGACACTCTTCCACGTCTTGCAGGTCTTCCCCTACCCTGTCTAGTTACTTCACTCATTATAAAAACGGAAAACAAAAAAATAAACACAATTCATTTTAAAACATTATTTACCAACATTGACTTTCGGAATAAATGTAAACATTGCAAATAAATAAGTAACAGCTGATAGAATGCAGACGTTTTTCAGTCCCCATGAATTTCTTATGGTGGATATTTTACGTTATATCTCGTTTTCTGGTATGTTTATGGGAATTCTGCTATTTTTCCCGAGTCCCTGGGGTCAATACCTTTAATTTAAGACCCCTCCCAATTTTCTGCGACTTACCAGACGTCCACAATTTTCTGGTAAAAATTTGGTCTTACAGAATTATATATATAGATAGGGTTCATCAGTTTTTGCCTACAATTATTTAGATTTTCACAAGTTATAGTATTTTGAAATTTTACTGATACAAAAAATAATTGTCATTAGAGACAATTTTGGAAATCACCGTTAAAAGTACTGCTGCCAAACAAGCCCTACACATTAGGCTGGCTATTCCCAAAAGTCATGAATCTAATTGAATTTTTTCGGTTGAAATGAGACGATGACAAATGAGTGGCGCTGAAGGAAGGCAGTTTCTCAAGATAATAGCTCCGTCATCGCGCCAAACATGGAAACCTGCCCCAACAAACCAGACGGCAGTGACAGACGCGGGTCTGTGTGATAAAATGTATTTGAGAGTTTGATAAGCTGCTGAAAATTAGGTGATTTTAAGATCTTTTTTTGTTGGTGAAACAATTTAAATTTTTAAATCAGAGATATTTTTAATTTGGTATGAAAAAACAGTATCAGTAAACTAACACATACATTCTCCCCTTGGTTTGACATTAAATTTTGAAATCCTTTAATAAGAAAAAAGTTATAATGGGTAAATAAACGGATAGAGTAACTACCCTATGCATTTTTATGGAGAAAATCACAAGTAGTTGCAATCACTTTTGAACTGTAGGTAATCTTAGCCTTGAAGGTTATGTGATTTTTTAGAGTTGAAGACAAAAACATACCACTATATTTTAAACAAAATCGTTTTGTAGTTATGATTTTTCTGTTATTTCATAATAGGCCTAGTATAAAAACTATCCGTTTTTGAAAACTAGAATGATTGCCTTTCAATAATGTAATTAATGTCCAGCCGCAGCTAATTTTTATATGGTCTAATGCCTCTTATTGATCTTATTACTATCAAAGTTCTGTAGTTCATTTTGTTTAAGCTCATAGTACTGGGTGGTCCATAATAACAGCTAAAATTTAAAATAGGGTTTTATCTGTTGTTAATTCAGTTAGACAGCTGATTTTTGCAACAGTTAAAATCCCAGCAGATAGCATTTTGGTTTAAATGGAGCAGTGGACTGTTCAACGCCGGGCTTTCACTGTCGAAGCTTTTTTTTAAATACCGGTAACTGAGTCCATGATTACTACTACGCAATAGCTATTTAGCAATAACTCACACATTCATCTCAATGATGAGGTTCCTCATGCAATAACTATTAATGGTTTAGCTATGTAAATATTTCTTTGAGTTTTATTCAAAACTGTAATTGTTGTTTTACACAGCGTACTTTTTTTTATTAGCAAATTTCCCATATAGGGAATAAGCTATTACCGTAGTACTCGTGGTAAGACCTGGAACCAGGACCGATGTAATTTTTTGTTTTGAGGTCCCTAGAGGCCAAAAACACCATCCGTCAAATTCATATATATATATATGTGTGTGTCCGTTAGCGCGATAACTCAAACAAAAATGATCCGGTTTTGATGAAATTTGGTGCAAACGTGTAAACCTACGTTTATTTGAATGAGTTCGCGAACCACCATAATCGGACCATGGGAAGACCTGGGGTTTATGGGGGGTTTTATGGGGTACAAATGGGGTTTTCCCATTTTTGACCCTAAAAACAAAAAAATTTGCAATTTCTTTTTAAACCGTTTTGTAGAGCTTAAAAAAGAAATAATTTTGTAAATTGAAGCGCTGTTGTATGTCTAACGGTCACGGAGAAAAATCAAAAATAGTGTAATTTAAAATTCCCATGTTATTCTTATGGAGAAAATGAAAACTGTTGTAGTTTACTTGTTTATGGTTATATATTGATAAATTTGGAATTTTTTTTTCATCCTATAGCCTACTATTGATGTAGGGACAAAAAACACTTTTTACCTTCCCCGTAGCAGCAAACCTAAGCACTAGTTTAATCTAATCTTATTTAAATTAGAAATATAGGCCTATGTCTTATTTATGTAAATATTTTAAATAGGCTATGTAATCAGACAAGTTGAAATTTGCTTAGTCTGCAGGTTTGCTGCGGCGGGGGTACTATTACTTTACACCTACAAAACAAACATTGCATAGATGTCACACATTTTTTTTCTAAAAAAGTTGAATAGTTTGAACAATTGAATTAATAATTACAAAAAATGCTATTAATAATTAATAACATTTTATAGTTCCTTAATTATTAAGGAACCATTCAATGCAAAAATCATCTCTCTAACCAATGAATTAGCTGAGCTGTCACAAAACAAATTGTTAGCAGTTCTTTTGGACCACCCGGTATGCACATTTAATCAAAAATAAGAGCATTCACAACTATTCAAAGCCCAACATTCTAAGCTATTCTTTCAGTTTTATATGAAAAAAATTGGTGTATTAGAAGGAAAACATTTTATAATCATACATCCTGTTTCTGGTGCTTAGTCTAGTTTTTTTACAGAGGTTACATAGCCACTTGTGCTCATCATTCATCCAAGAGAGTAAGTAGCCATGCGTCAAGTCTTTCCAGATTCATCTTTTCTTATAAGTTTATTTTAATTTAAAAGCATTGAGTATATCGATAGGTACCTATACAATTTTTTTTATGCTTATACATGAAACCTATTGTTAGTTTAAAATTAAAATTTTTTAACCAATAAATAGAATTTAAATATAAATATAAACGAGGTGATAGCCCGTCCTACGTACGGGAGTAGTCAGTTAAAACTGTGTATAATTCAGAACAGCTAGCTTACACGTATACAGACAAATTTTATTGCAGCCTACAGTAGAAAGAGTATTTATCAATTGAGAAGTGTATAGGCCTAGTCAACGATATCACCTTCCAATTCCATCGCATACCTGCCTCTTCCATAATCAATATCACCACAATACAATTACTCATACTAGACACAATTTCCAGTAGGTAGGTCTGAATTGAAACTCCCTAAAATAAAACTAAAATATCAAATAAAATTCACATTACACATAATTATAACGTTGGTGTCCTGACATCATTAAACGAATCGTCCACACACATCCTTTATGTCGATTTCACTGCATCAATTAATTGCTAAATAAATCAGAAAAGTAAACACAACAACATATTAGTTTGTTTTGTAAACATCTGATTCAAAAATAAAATAATATTCATTTGAACAAAAGAACTGGTCACATTTTGAAGGAATCTAAAAAGGAAAAAAAGCTAGTTTTAAAGCTAATGACGTAATTAATTGCCTATTGATAATCAAACCACCCTCATTGAATCAATGTACATCGTAATTCCCCATATTCATTTATTTCAACTATACAATATTCAGCGCCTACAAACGTAACCACAACGGGTCTGTATTTTTATGAATAGGCTTATTTAAATTGTAATTCTAATTCTAATATTTGGTAATTCTAACATATTGGTAATTCTTGAAATCTTGAATCTTAAAAAAAAACTTGACGAATCTTGAATCTAATTACTTGGGCCTATAAATCCAAATATACTTTGTAAAAGGTTATACTATGATATAAGAAGTGCGTGGAACACATTTGATTATAGTATTCACTATTCATAAGTAGTTGATTTTAGACCTTCCCATGTACGTTTTATATCTGGATTGTAAACTGCAGAAAACAATATTTTAATCCAGAGATAGTAGTACAGTAGCTGGCAAGGACTGGACTTTGTTGATCTGTTTCATACTGGTCAACTTAGGTAGCTGAAACTGCCTAGTGAAAATTCAAGTGGGGACAGGTCCTGGATAAGTCATATGACTATTGTGCCTTGAAGTAGAAAATTGCCCTTCAGTGCATTAGGATTGCCAGATCTACAACACCAATGAAGCAGCTGGCAGCGCAAACTTGGGTGTAAAACCTTTTGGTTTATGACGACAGAACAAATGTGTTTAGTTTGTTCATCTGATCTAACTAGTTTGTGTAGACCTGTGTAGGAGGTTTAATACTGTAATTGTATACTGAAACAGACTAGTGATATCTTAAATTACATTGTTGGTAACTGGTAGGCATACCTTATGCTTAACGCTAATGAGTGCATAAAAAATTACCTAAAACTCTTTTAACCAACACGCATTTTAAAAGAGTGACTATACTAACGAACTTTTAATAGCTTTACAGCAATAAAGTTTAATAGAAGGTTCCATTCTATCATTTACAAGTACACTTGGTATATTGCTTGGATGAAAGTAAAGATTTTTTGTTTTTATTTCCCTACAGTACAAACAACCTTCTCACCATCCCCTATTTTTCTAAACACGTCCCAGAATCTTTCAATTCTTTTGTTGAAATTTGATAGAAATTAAGTATTGACGATTAGGTCAGCAGTGATGGTAGTGACTGTTACTTATGTCATACGATGATCAATCGACATTTAGACCATCATTCAACGTCGGTCAACTATTGAGGTCATAAGCAAACAAACCGATTGTCCCTGACAACGATTTGGCCCCACTTACACTTGCACTACATTCAGACAGCAAAGTACATCGTACACTTTGCAAATGTTTAGTGTGAGTCATAAATGCAGCTAAATGTAGTCAGTAACTTAGTTCATCGACACAAATACCCCTGCCGCAGCAATCCTAAAGACCAAGCGAATTTCCATTAGCATGATTGAATGTTAAATCTCTTTCTCTTTTCAAATCCAAAATTCATAGCTGGCTTGTAGCAAATCCTTTCTATTCAGTCAAAGACTTTTTGAAACATAAAATTACAATGGAATGATTCACACTGTAAGTTAGGAATATTCAATCTTTGTTAGCTATAGATATAACATACTTGTTGATGTTGATATTCTGTTTAATGTAATTTGACAATGCCTATTCCTGTTTACAACCTGGTCAATGGCAATAAACTTTCTTATTCTTATTCTTATTCTTAAACTAAGTATCTCCTGAAACATACTACAAACAAAAACAAACTACAACAGTTTAATTATTCTCCATAAAAATAACATTCGGATTTTAAATTGAAATTTTTTTTGAATTTTCTACAAAACCGTATATTTAAGTGTTCAGTGTTAGTGTTAGTGTTTAGTATACAAATTCTGATTTTTAAGACATAACATTTTATTGTAGGTCTAAATGCTATGTAAATGTGTTTAGATACTATAAAGTTTATTCTTAAAATGTTGGTTTTTATGAATAACATTACTTTAGATCCAGTTTTAACCATTATTTTGATTTCAGGAGAAAATTTTACCTAGATTTCATACTCCACAACCTTGTTTAAGAAATTTCTGACATTGTTACGTTACAGGCAGGAGGAGACTTGCGTTTTGTAGCATCACAGGAGGGAAGGGTTGGGTTAAAAAATTACAAAAATCCAATAAAATTATGTAACATATGAACGGCTTATTAACTTCTTGCACTGATTATGGTAACTGTTCTTTTGATACCTTGTTTTTTTTCAGGTTACCTCCTTTTTAAAGACTTCTGTGAAAACGTGTCAGAGGAGCCAGTACCTCAGCTTAGGTTCTACGAACAAGTAAGCAACTCAAACAGTCTTTTTGTTGTATAGTTTTATAGGCTAATCAAAACTTAGTTACGGTACTAAAAATATCTATGCTGTGCCAGATCTCATACAATTCCGACATCGTTCACCAGTGTAAAAATGATAATAAACAAAACTAAAAGAATTGTCGTCATAATTCAGCAAAAACGGCTGTTCTCATTACATGTGTTGTGAAAATAAAGTAGCCCTTGAATAAAAATCAGATGTATCGAAAGTTGGCATTGATTGTTTTTTAATTGGCTCTAGCTCATTCCTACATTCTTTTTGACTGGATTCTAATTCGTTCACTTTGAATCTTAAAAGATGGATGAGACGGGGAACAAGGTTATCTCACTTACAGCGTATCAAATCCTAGAAATTTTACAAGAAACTGTAAGAGAATAGCTTTCAGACAAAACTCCCACACAGCCATCTACTGGGACGGGTGGCGTCGTCCTGTAATCCAGCTACTTGGAGGTCACGAATTGTGGATATTTATAGGCATGCACTGTGGATGCGATACTCCCTGGTGTGGATTAACGTCCGCACGGGTGAGTACTACGACTATCCGCAGCATCCTGATAATTAGACCAATTCGTATATACCAAGGAAAAATGTGGTTCGGATTCCACTATAAACTGTAGGTCCCTTAGTTGCCATTAGCTGTATGGGCTAAAATTAACAGCTGTGTCTAAGGAATACGTCGGCCTTAGTCACTAACAAGACTACAAGATCGCGCCACTCATCATACACTCATCTCCATTCAAACTTGGCTTAAAATAAGTACCTACTTTGTATGGTCGCCATTTCAAAGAAAAGTATAAGTATAAGTACTGTATGAATAAATGTATTGTCAAAAAAAATAATTCCTTTTCTGTAACTAGCTTATTGGATTTTTATTAATCTATTAGCCTAACAGTGGTTGTTTTTATTATGATATTTTTAATTGTGTGTCAGCAACATTTTAAAATTTTCCACTACACGCTACGTCTGAAATATTTTATTCCAGCAAAAAGTATATGTAATATAGGCAAGGAAGTATATGTAAGATAACCGTCTTAATAGACATTTCTATCAAAATGAATTGCTTAGTCTTCTTCATAGTTTGGCGACAAACAATAAACATAAAACATTTTACAATGTAAAGTCAGAGTTACAAGCGATCACATGCAAACAAAAGTGAACATTGCGTTTAGAGATCAATATAGAATCCAGCCTCAAGAATGCTATGTGGTCTGCTATTCCCATCAGAATCAGACATTGTACAGAATAGCTTTCAGACAAAACTCCCACACAGCCATCTGGCTTTTGATTCACTTTTGTCTATTGAGTAAAAGCCATAGTGTTAACAAACAATCTGACCAAATACTTTTACAATAAAAAAATTAATACGGTATTGTAGACTTACAGATTGTAAATAAATCATCTAAGTTGATGATGATTTAAACTCTATATTACAGTATTGAAATTATAGAGTAATAAATCGTTAAAATTTGATTTGGTTTACCTTTGTGGCAACTTGCACATAAATATCTTCGCATCTTGTTGCCAGCTTAGGTGTTTACTAAGGGCCAATATAAGGAGTTTTTTTTTGTTTTCTTCATATTGATGTGATGGTGTCTGTATGGGTTCAATGTTAAATGTTACTTATTACAAATCAGATATAAGACAATATTTTCCTGAAGAATAGACAGCTGCCATCAAAATCATGTAGTAATTTAATGACAACTCTATGGGATGTTTTTGGAACGAAATTAATCTTTTATACTTACACAAACCAATATTTTACAAGAAAAATAATTGTTCTTTTAGTTGTCAGGTTTTTTTGAGTTTTATGTTTAAGAAATTAACTTTTTATGTGACAAAAATCATACATCCATCAAAGTTTGTTAGACTATATTTTTTAATTTTTTGAAATTTCTGTGAACTTGTTCAACTAAAGATTTTTAAGTTCTCATTTATATGAAAATTAGGTAGCTAGTTATACTGCTTGATGAGCTAGAAGGAATAAAAGAGCGACTTTACTGTTTACTTAAAAGGTTATGAAAATTTAATAAGTTTTAAATGAGTTGGAAGAGTGAAAGCAGGGAAGTATGCACAAGTGAGTTCTTTTAACCTGTATTTCATTCATGAGTATCGTAAAAATACTGATTCCCTGTAACATAATTATTTAACCTCAAACTGTTTTGTTAGTTTAAAATAACGCCAAGTTATTGATATTTAGAATACATTTTTCTAGCAGCTTATAAAAATTAAGGCTTACACTACACTACAGACCAGTTTTTTTTTATTTTGTGTGTTTCTATTCCCTAACTCGTATTTTTATGTTTTATACAGTTTTCACTTTTTGTAAGGGAATGGACCCAACCCAGTCTTGTTCTATTGTCCAATTTTTACAAAGCACGAATTATTAATAAGCCTTTGAATAATTCTACCCTTCCAAGGATCAAATCAGTAACCTTAAGATAATTACAGTATAATCCCACCTAAAAATAGTTTTTTCGCTTCTCTACTTTTAAATGTTAGCCTACATACAAACGACCGGTATATTAATTACAATTCTAAAAAAACTTAACAGTAATTCCGTTACTAAACATCAGCAACTTAACGATAAATCTCTTTCCTTTTGACATTTGCAGCAAATTAGCGATTGCCGTCAGAAATTGGCTAAAAGCAGAAACATTGCGAGGGTAGGCTAAGTCAATTATACAGATGTCAATAAGGCGCCGATATTGTAATTTGAATACCACTGAGCGACTGACTGCCTCCGCTCTGATCCACCAATCCTGTGATAGAGCCTACTCCGTGTTATTACATCATTCCTACCGCTTAATTCTATCTTTAAATTATCTCAGCAGATTTAAGCTCTTCACTTTGATTTTATATATGGAATTATTTTCCTTCGATGTGCTTTGAGGATACACTATACACATTTACCTTCAAGAATAAGATTAAAGAAACTCAATAAATCAATATAGGTTATCTGATTTTGTACTTATGATCTAAAATTTATTATATGATAGGATGTCTTTTACATTGCAATATTGCCTATGTAAGTAAGTCTATGAAGTACCACTACCACAGTACCACAGGCATTGCTGTCGTAAACAGTAAAATTTTTTTAATAATTTATTTTATCTATCGAAATTGCAGAATTCATTTTTGTGCTATTGCTATTATATATCCTATCCTATAGGCCTACTCTTATATGAGCAATGTATGCTTGCCCAAAGATCTTGAAAACGGCTTTGACGATTTCCTTCAAATTTTGTTCATAATTTATATCTGGCCTAAAAACGTGTTTACTGCAGTTGAAATTGCCAACAAAATTCTAATTACAATACGTAAAAAATGAAATTGAAAGTCAAAATTTTTAACATTGGCCTTATGGGTTGCTAAGTAACCATGTTGGTTGAGCAAAATAACAAGGAAAAAGTAAACAAATGACTTGTAATATGTGTTTATAACAAGCCATTCACAGTATACTAGCAAATTACAAAATACAGTACAAAGGAGGTAAAACATCAGTTGTTACTATTGAGCAAAGATTATTTTATTTTAAACTTTGATTGAAGTAAAAACTTAAATAAACACTATAATTAATTGATGTGTATACAGTTTGTAGGTCATTGAATCAAAACTACTTAAATCAACAATTTAGTCGATTAATTAAAGATTTCTTTGTCTCGAGAGACAAATCATTAAAATAGTTTTTAATTAGTTCCTGGTGATTTACTTTGACATTTAGTGAGGCTTAAGACTAACATTGAGCCACATGGATTTTCATATCCTATTTTCTTCTGTAAATATGAAGTCTTTCCCAAGCCATAAAACATGTAAGGGCTGTTGAAGTGAAAGGAGCGTTATCTTTGTAGCGCTTCAGTGACTGCAATATTAAAACTGGAGGGCCGTGAATACCTTTACCCGGCAGAAAGATGTGTTGGAAATGATGAAATGAGTTCTCGGTTTACGCCTTTGGATGTAACAGATTAAAATTTGAATGAATGTTTTGTTTTGTTAGACATGTTTTATTATGATGTATTTTACAGACAAGACAGTATTTAACCATAACACATCAAATCTTCTTCATTATAAGGTCACTAAATAAAAATCATTGACCAAGTAATTGTTGGTCAAATTAAATGATGTATAGCCACAAAAATAAAAAGTATTTTTATGACGACTAAACAAAGCGAGCGAGATATTTTAATAGATAAGTGGTTAAAATTATAATATTTTTACCATGGACAATCAGTATTACCAAACAAATTTTTCCTCACGAGTATGTTATCGGCTATTTTTGGAACGTCATTGGATGAGAAAAAATTGTATTTCACATTCTGAAAATCAGGAAGTTTTGGTCCAGTGGATCATATACATATTTTATAAAATCATGTTAGCTGTTTTAAAACTTAACATTATTATGTAGGTGCAAAAAGGTACCTAACTAAATTTAGGTTGGTAACTAAATTTCTCACTTTAAATTTCTCATATATAAGTGTCTAACTCGTCTAAACTTTATGTGCTTCCTGTAAAACAACACTAAATCGAGCTCTGTAAGTTTTTGGAATAATTTTATATGAATAATCAAATTCGTAAAGCCTTTTTTGAAACACCCCGCATATTTGGACGTTCATAAAAAAGTAGATATTTTTAACATCATGCAGGAAGTCTAAGCTATAATATCACATCAGAAACTTGAGTAACACATCAACACATGTGATAGACAAGAAGTCTGAGATATTAAGCAGTGAACAATATTACACGTTTCAGCAGTAGCCTATGTAAAATAAACTGTTTTGATGCACATAAACATTTTAATTCTGTTTATTTTTATTAAATATGTGTTTATTTTTTTGTTGCTTATTTATGGTTGTCTATGTCAAATTATTATTCAAGCTGACTTAATTGGCTTCAGTTGTATGTATTTGGTCATAAATCTACCATTGTGTTGTCATCATTGTAATGCATCTGAAATATGCTAGGCTAACTAAAAAAAAATTAAATATGCTAGGCTAACTAAAAAAAAATTACAGACCCTTCAGCATTATAAATTGATACTACTAACTGTACTCGGGTTTCCCAATGGGATAGGAACACAGAATATAAGTACCGGTATGTGTTTTCTAAAGCTACTGTAGAAATCATTTACTATAACCCACCATTAAATATTTAGATTTTTAGATGTACCAACCAGTCTTATTAAATTCTCTATGAATTCAATACACTGTTTTGCAAAATAATAATTTAAATAACCTTATATTTATAAAATTATGAGTGTAAACATCGTTAAGTTTTTGTTGCCATGGAAACCATTGTAAACTTACTTCCAACATCTTTTAAAAATGTAGAAAGCCTTCTTTTAAGATTCAAGTCCAAATTGTCAAAAGAACATTCAAGAATATCAAGACTTCAAATGCCTGTGATAATGACTTTATATTCTATTAAAACCTTAAATTTATAATCACTTTACTTTTATAATAGTACTAGTAGCTGTGTGTGATGAAATAGGATATGTTATGTCCTTATGTAGACACAATTGGTAATTTTAAGCTACCTCAGAAAAACAATCAAAGTATCATTACCGATTAAGAAAGAACATGGTTCGTAACATAACAGGTTTCTAGGAACCTAAAAGAAACAAACATACTACTGTTGAAAAATTCAAATTAATCGTTGCAAATCAGTTGTTAAAATTGACAATCTTTGAGAAATACAAACAAAGCATTTTTGGTTTAGTTTTTTGTTGCTATGGAGACTTATCAATATTTACTCGCAAAACTTTCAAATCTTTTAGAACAGAGTCCTAGGTCTTTATAGAAATGGGAATATTACTGTAATAGTTATTCTGGGTATGTTGATTACCTTTTTGAAAAATATGAGCTAATATAGACGGACATCTCATTTTTGTATGAAATACAACATATTACACGTGATAAGGATCAAATGTTTATGACTTAACTAAAATCTCCTAATTTTAGTCTCCAAGATTATGATCCTATCGCTTTGTAAAACAATCTTATTGTAAGTATCATCAAACCAATGTCTCTTGTGGACAAAGTGGAAGCCTCAGTTTTTGTCTGCTCCAGCTTCAACCTGAGGAAAGTTTATGTTTAATTTATCAACCAAGTTCCCAACTCCTTTGTGTCAAGTCTGGTGAAGAATCAATAAGCACTTTGGTTCAGTCAATTATTCAGAGGGAAGGATTGTATAATTTATTCAGCTCAGGATTTATCTTACTTAACAAGCTATAAAAATAATTATTGTGACGAGATTATGAAGAAAATTCTAAAATGTTTGTGTTATTATGAATCCTAAAATATTGACGGTGTAAAGAATTACTGTATACACCATTAATAGTAATAATAACTTTCAGCATAATGCTTGATGGTTAGGATGTATAACATTGTCTACAAATCCTTCTAGAGATTTTTCCAAAAATTGCACCTCTTATCAGTAACAGATTTTTTCCGAGGATATCTCCAACAATCCCCCAACCACCCTAGGGGGCCAACCCCAGCAAGCCAAAGGCGATTTTACATTTATACTGTTTCAACAAGGCGGTAAATAATATAAAATTAAATATGGTACCCTACTGTAAAGTTGGTTGATTTTGATTGGACACTCCAATCATGATCAGACCCAATAGACGAATCTGGAAATTGTGCTCTGTACTTGTCCTATCCAAATCTTTATAAGGTATTTTTTTGCCGGAAAGCTTATCTAGTTTGTTGTTTATTCTAAAGTAATTTTGATCCATGGCACAATCGGTGTAGGTGGGTGTGTCGTAGGCGATCAGATTAATTTCATCCATTTAACAGTTAAGTTGTTTGATCTGGTTCTTGATTAATAATACCTATTCTTCCTTGGTTCTTTTTACGGCACTACTACAATTATTTTTTATGAGCAGTAAATATTTGATTGGTTTGGATATCTGTTAATCAAAATCATAGTAATTTGAATGAAATTATTTTCATCATTTTTTAAAATTTGGTTATGGTAATATGGTATTTATTATACAGACAAAATCGTTCTTCTCATCAAATTTTGTATACATATTTTTAGTCTTCTCATAAATACTAGTTGAGCTCCATTAAGTATGATGAAATCAGTGCATCATCTTGTGAAGTATCTTTTTTATTTGATATAAAATGAAATTACAGTAGACTCCCTCTTATCTGGACACCTTTTAACCGGACATCGGTTTAACCAGACTAAACTCGGCGAAAATGACATCTCTTTAACCGGACAATTTTTATCAGCACATTGGTTTAACCGGACTAGATCGGCAGGAAGTGGGCAGTACTGAAACGTCTGTTCTCGTGGGAAAGATTTGAGACCAGTGATCACGTGTCTTAATACAACACTCTCCTAAATTTAAGTTGAATATCAGTTTTTGGGGACGTTGGTTTAACCGGAAAACCCGATATCCGGACTGGCCTCGGTCCCGAGGAGTCCGGATAAGAGGGAGTCTACTGTATACCAAAGTTTCTGAGTCTTTTAACCAAATTTATTTTTCTTATTGCTGAATTATTAAGTTCAAGAAGTTCCTGTTATATAAAAAGGGAACTGTATGCCAAAACAAAAGCTAGCCTCATGGATAACCAACACAAGATGTAATCTCCAAAGTCACTTTTGCACACAAGACAACAGTCTTATACTCCATTGCACTTTATTGCTTGGACAACTTAAATCTTTAGCTGTCGAAATCCTTTGCTTTATCTTTAGCAATGGACTTTCTTTAGTCATTAGTCCTTTACCTTGTGTGAAACAGGTGGCACCGATCAAATTGATTAATAGTCATTTAACACAATTCAATCGGAGACAATATTTACTGTTGCCCTGTGTAAGAAGTTCAATACTGTAGACCCAAGTTGCACCTGGTATTACTGACTTGTACTGAGCCTGTATGAATATTCATCATCTCAGGTGTAGTTGATTTACCTGTCATACTATGTTCAAAGGCACTTCAGACTCAATCACCATGATTAGGTTCAATATACAGACTGTCCCAAAAGTCCCGGACCGGTTTCATATTTTCTAAACGACACCAGATAAATCAATAAGATTTGGTACATTAACACCACACCTAAAAATCTACTTTATAAAGGAAATATCAATTTTATGTCATATCATGGGGACGTCCCGCAAGGAGTCAGAAGGAAATCTTAAATAGAGCTAACATAAGTTGACATGTACATCAAATTAAAGGTCTTTATTAGCAGAATATAATGCCGCAAATTTGAACTCAAACGGACAACCGAGCCAAGAATGACAGTGGTTCAATGATTCATTTAATTTGCATTGCTATTATACGCTTACTCCTCAGGGGACACAGCCCTAAATATCGGAAGAAAATTTTTTACGTAAGCATAGGTCGATATGCACATCAAATTAAAGGTCTTCACTAGTAGATTACAATGCCGTAAATTCAAGCTCAAAAGAACGCCTGAGTAAAAAATGGCAGTCGTTCAAAGATTCAAAATGGCTGATTTAAGAAATTTTGAACGGCTGCCATTTTTTACTCAGTTATCCGTTTGAGTTCAAATTTGCGGCATTATATTTTGCTAGTAAAGGTCTTTAATTTGATGTGCATGTCAACCTATGCTTCTATTTAAGATTTCCTTCTGACTCCTTGCGGGACGTCCCCATGATATGACAGAAAATTGATATTTCCTTAAAAAAGTAGATTTTCAGGTGTGGTGTTGGCGTACCAAATCTTATTGATTTATCTGTTGTCGTTTAGAAAATATTAAACCGGTCCGGGACTTTTGGGACAGTCTGTATATTTTCTTTGAAGAATTGTTACGTAAAAAATGTACAGTAGTTTTAGTATTATAAGTGCACAACATGATAGAAGGTTAATTAAGATTTTAATTTTGGGTCAGAAAATTATTTTGTCTTCACTTTTTGGTTAACTTATAAAAAATCATTCATGTCTCACAATTTTTTATACTTATATTTTCATACTGATTTAACAAATAATAGTCATAAACTAAATCGGTCATATGAAATCTCTTTCTTTTTTTAGAACTCCTATTACTCATAGGAAGGAAAAAGATAATACTGTATCAATTAATCTAATTTGATTATAAAAATGTATTCTATATTTGTCTAAAATTTGACATTTTTTAACAATCTAGCCTAATCAATAATTTCTAAAAATGTTAGCATGTATTTCAACCATACAAAATTATTCATCACTTAGTTTTTTTTACAAGTGTCACAATATTAAATTAACTTGTTCTACAAACATTTAGCGATAAACCTTTATTCTAGAAATATATCCAAGTGAGTCTAATCCTGAAAGGATCAACAAGCGTTTCCGACACTAAACTAAAGTGGGTCTGAGCTCCAGCTGAAGACATTGACCCTGTAATCCCCCTTCACAAGTAACTGCTAGTAGCAAATCAGTAAATTAATCAAATGGTGCCTTTATAGCATGAATAATTCAAATAATGAACAAAGCTATCTGCTCACAAGTATGCACAGGATCTTATTAAACTAAGATGAATTAATTACTAAGTGTTAAATTTAACCCAAAAACTAATTAAATTGTAAAAACCGTTTTGACTTATTTTAAAGGATAAAAAAATCATGTCATGAGGAATAATTTAGTAAGTGAATTTTGAAAAAACTTTTTGATAACTATGTGTTTTTGTTTGGAACCATAAAGAACGTTTTGATTGCTATATTCTGTTACATTTTGACTTTTGGATATTGAAGTATAAATCTCATATAGGCTAAAGGGTGAATCCAACCACCTCTTCACCTATACACACACTTTAACGGGATATACAGCCCTCTTGTGTAACTCACTGATTCACTGATCAGGTATACAAACAAATGTTTACCCACTTCTAAAATAGCTAGGGATCTGAAATTTGTTGTGGAGGTCCGTCTCGGTCCCAAACCATCCAGAAAATCCAAAAAAGTTACATTTTAAAATTACAACCCCCAACAAATTTTCTTAAACCCCTCTTTTTTAGAAAAAACAGGTTTTTTAAAACGGCTATAACTCGTTAGCGGTAAGAGCTAGCAAAGATTTGAAAGAATTTTAATGGTCAGAAATTGCATTTTAAACAAGACACTCTTAGGGTTATTTTTAAATTGCACTCCTTCACCTCAAAAAAAAAAACACCCTACTTCTACATTTGTAAAATGTTTTGGATTTTTGACATGTTTTTAATTTTTGACATTACTTTTCGGACATATATTGGTACTTTTAATGATCCCAACATTGAAAGAATAGTGCCTTAAGTCACATTTTAAAACTGTAACCCAGTAAATAAATTTTAAATGGCGGATTTTTACTACAATAGGTTGATTATGTTACTAAACAACGTTGATTATGTTACCAGCTTATTCCAAGGTCAGCACATTACTCAAACAGTCCTCTACCTTTCATTTATAAGCATACAAAATTAATTAAAAAAAAATAGAACTGTTATGTAATACCAAAAATTATGTATCCAAAGAAGATCCCTGCACTCTAATTGGATATATTTTTCTACACATACTGTTTTACTTTATACAAAATATTAAGCTATTTAACTAAAATGCTTTGTCACAATGGGGATTACTAATCCCACATTCAATTTTAAGAATTGTTCCTTTTTTATTTCTCTCAGCTGACTACTTTTTGTGGAATCGGTCAATGAATACAATAATGTGATTCAGCCTAGACGTTGACCTGGTAATATCTCTTGGCAAATGCTTGTACTAAATCTGTCAATGAATGGAACTACAAGTGTTTGACCTTCTGTTGCAGACATTCACAATTAGTGGTGGATAGCAATTCCATTGTTTGTCATTGCACAATTTTTACTCGGCTACAACAATAGGAGACACTTGTACATGGTTCACACAGAATATAACAATTATAAAATTCTAAATTTTAACTAGGAACTCTTTTGTAATATGTTACAATTTAACCATATATACTTCATTAAATTGTCTATCCATCAAAATAGTTTGTTTAAATTTGTTTTAATGTAGGTAACAATTATTGAATTTGACGTCCAATGTGTAGGGCTTTTTGAACAACATTTAATAGAGATCCGATTGACGTTTTTTTATTTACTGTTTGTTAAATGGTCATAAAAGAGGTCAATAAAACCTTTAATTTGCAAAATAACAATGTACAGTAAACTGCTATGTAAAATAACAAGAAACAAATAATTATTAACATACTTTGTTCATACAAAAAATATTATACATTGTTGTTTTATACTACATTAAACCTTGTAATTAAAGAAAATAAAAAATCACCCTTTTGTTTACGCCAAAAGTAGTTAAGCCTTTTGATAAATTATTTTACATTATTAAAAAAATATTATACCTCTTTCTATTCATCACATCTCAAATCACAAAAAATAAGCTGTCTCTAAACAATGTATTCAAATTGATATAGGACCTTATTCAACATTCGAAAATGCACTGGTGTATATTTGATATTTTATATATTGGCAGGAAATAAAATCATGCTTACGGTAGTGGAAGGAGCTAATCAGTTTCTCTGTGGACTCTTGCCAACATTCTGTGATGGAAAGTAGATGAGAATTCCTCCTCTGACGGTTTAAATCTTCTAAAACAATATATTTTTGGAAAAAGTACAAATTTTAAAACTCTTAGCGAGTTTTACGAGTGTATACTAGGTGTAGCCTAAATGTCTTAAAATGTAGAAATCAGTTACAGTGTAAACAATTTAACAGAAAAAAGTAGGGTATGAACTCTTATGTTGTAGCCTACTGATTTTATTGTTGGCCATAGCTTTCAAATCAAATCAAAATGCCTTCAATTTTTAATTTGGTAATTTGTTGGACAGTTATCTTTTCGACAGAGCTGGCAGGACTGAAATTGGCCTAAGTTAATTTAAATTAGAAGGATTCTCCTTCTTAGGCAATGGATGGACTTGTTGATGTGTGACGTATGGACCTGTTAATTAAGTGTTGTTTAGTATACCGTTCTTGCACCGTATTTGGCACAAGTTGTGAATGAAAGAGATAAGAAAGATGGTAAAGAGTACATTGTACAAAACCTCATAAGGACCCCTCCTTGTAACAAAGGTTTAAATAAATTTCAATGTTTTACAATTACATATAAGTTTATTTTTATCTATACAGTAACATAATTTACTACTGGTAGTAAAATCAATAAAACTGTTTAAAAGCTTATGCTTGTTAAACGTGATAAAATCTTTAATACACAAATGAAGTTTAAATGTGGGATTTTCATTAAAAACTTAAGTCAAAGTTACATTGTTAAGTACAATGAGATGAAAGGGCTTGCCTTGTTTGCAAAAGTGATTTCGGAGCTCAGCTTCTGTTGGTTATCCGCTGGGCTAACTCTCACTCCATAACACCCTCTCCTACCTACCCTTGCTGCACACAATGTAATAGCGTACAATCCGAAAAGTGTTTGCCAACATTTGTTGAAACAAATTTCTGTCACTGATGTGAAAGGTTTTTTTGCCATCCCAGTTTCAAGATCTTGAATTATATTAGAGTCGTAATTATTTTTATGATAATCATAATTATATGAATTTCATCTTACCTACAATAACCCAGGCAACAACAACAAAGGTAAATATACTTTTTTTTTCTTGTTAAAGGTAGGCTTACTGGAAATATTCCTCCAGTTTTCAGTTATAAAAGCGTCGGTTTCAGTTCAATTATAAGATTTTCTAAAGGATTTTCTAGCTAAGTCACTGCCACTAATAATTGGCTACTTGAAATTTTGAAATTTCTGGTCATAGAAAACAAAGTACAATAATGCCCAAGTTAATATTTATTTTAAAATTGTGAATGGTTGCTATACAGACATTGGTTTTACACTGATTACACTCTTGTCTGAGCAATAAACTTTGTAGTTTACCATTAAACAGATGAGTAAAAGGAATATTTATGAGAAAAATTTGACTTAAAATAGCAAGTTTTAGTGTGTAATTTATAATTCACATTACGGTACTATTTATATGGATGTACTGTACTATCCGCGTTTTGCAATTTAAAACAAAATTAAATTTTTTTAAATGCAAGCATGAATATAGATTTGGCAACCAAATGTTGTTTTCGGGCATTCTTCAAAATCAACACTTAAAATGGATGTTACAATTAATTGTTACACTTAAAATTTATAATATAGACCAATTTAAGTGTCAACAAACATTAAAAACCAAGAAAATCAACCAATTAGGTATTTGATATGAAATCTCATTACTGTATATAGATACTGACAAAGAGGTTAGGTCCAAGTAGATTAGATTTGATGTTGAGTGTTCCAATAAAAACTATTCATAATATAATCTAATCAATAAAATACATTTAGTTTCCTTGCAGAGAAACATTTGAGCATTTCACTGAGATCGTAATCACATTGCTCAAGTTGTGTTGTTACTGTAACTGGATGACAGGGGATGGATGAGGAAGACGTTGACACAACTTGGTAACAATATAGTAGTCAGTGTCACGACTCAAAGTTAGGTAATACACAAAGTGACGTACAGTTCATTCCAGTCAGTTTCTATCCAATTGTGTGTTTTGAATGCGAATGAATTTAAAGTTTGGATCTTTGCTATAAATCATTAGGTGTTAATTTTTGGTGAAGCTAAAGTTATAATGAGACAAATTTTTAATAAATGTTAACATATTAATACTTTTATATTATTCATTCACATTTGTTACACAAATTACTGGTTTTTGTGTTTGGAAATTTGAAAAAAATTAAATTTAAAGTTGTTGATACTTTTTCTTAAGTCTTTCAACATTTTCCATATGCATTTCCCTTGGAAAAATATCAACACCTTTTTACCTTTGATAGTGATCAAGTTTGATTAAAATCATAATGTATGAAATTCAAACTCAATTCTGTGAGCAAATTTGAGCTTAAAATGGACTATTTAAAGTTAAGATTGGGGCACAATAAAATTCTAATGTGTTAGCATTGAAACACTTATTGTGTTATGTGTTCAATGGTACGTTCTAATAAGTGCTAAATTGTAATTTAACAGAATTTTAAGAAATAATTTAATATACACCGGTATATATAAGCACAGACAAAAAGAATTAAATTTAGACCGACAGCAGTGCAGCGGTTAGCATTTGTTCTGGCGTCCACCGCTAGGAATGCTAGTTAAGGCGCACACGCTCCCAGCGGCTAACCATGCACTGCTGTTGATCTATAATTAATTCTTTTTGTCTGTGATACCAAGGTTCCATTTAAATTTATTTTTGAAATTAATGTATATTAATGGTGGGATACAATATTTATTCTAAATTTTAGGAGTTTTAAATAGATTATTACTTTGAGTTGCATGTTGACCATTTTATATTTGAAAATGTGCAGAAAAAGAATTCTTGAATCTAAACAATATGACTTGTGGTTTGTGCTAGTATTTAGTTTAAACTTTATGAAAAGATTTACCATTGTATAATATCAATTCATTTTCTACAGTGTTATTATTATGTACGGTATCAATAATTATTTTTATAGCTTGTTAAGTAAGATAAATCCTGAGCTGAATAAATTATACAATCCTTCCCTCTGAATAATTGACTGAACCAAAGTGCTTATTGATTCTTCACCAGACTTGACACAAAGGAGTTGGGAACTTGGTTGATAAATTAAACATAAACTTTCCTCAGGTTGAAGCTGGAGCAGACCAAAAAACGGAGATTTAGGTTAATAAAAGGTTCAGTACTTATGAGATTGCTCATTAAATGAAACATAATTCATTTTTGATCTTCTTATACATAATGAACGTTTTTCATTAGAGAAGATTGGTAGAATTATTTTATGGGCCTTTAATTTAAATGTCTAGGTCCATTCAATCTTTTAATCTGGATTATGCCTCATTTTGCTTGATGTTTCACATCGGCAGGATTTGTTGAAGACACTATTTTTGTCACATGAATCTATTCAACTTAAAAACATACAAGTATAGCAAACTAAGTTTATATAAATTCAAATTTATTTTAAAAATTGAAATCTTACTACACATTGTAGTCTGCTGTAGAACAAAGAATAATATTACATTAAATTTTGCAAGTTTGTTTAAACCTAATTATGATAATTGTTATATAGGTGGTTTCTTATAATATTAATAGAAAATTTTATGGCTGTTAAAGATATTAAATATAGCACTTGATTTTCCAAATTGAATTTCTTCCAAAATTTCTCAACTTGTTGAGGAATTGTTCCTCTTGATCCAATGAGTAGTCCATATACTTCAAATTTTGATATTTTGTATTTCTCCGAATAATAGGGGATAGTTTTCTTATAAATATTTACTTTTTCTTCATGGACTTCCTGTGGCTGATATTGATTTGTCTCAAGACGAACTGTTGGGTCTATAATGAGACCGAAATCTTTCTCCTTGTCTATAACAATGATGTCACTCCGCCTCACAGAGCCCTCTTCTTCTATAGCTGTGACCTCTTCATAGACTTCATAACTTTTCTTTCTGAATTGATCAGCTATGATTTTTCTGATGGTATGGTGGCGGGTATTTCGTAGAAGACTACTAAATGGGCACTTTCCATGGACGTGGGCAAGAGTTTCAAGAATAAATTTCTCAGATACAGGACAATGCCTGCACTGGTTCCCGTCCCTGGATCTCCCATGAAGACTTCTAAGAGGAATAACGTCTCCGACCATTTTTAGGTATTGTTTGAACTCAGCTTCTGTGAGGCCACAACCTCTAGCCAAATTTTTATTGATCTTGTTACATTCTTTGAAAAGAACCACCCCATTCCCTTTGTATGGAAGTTTACACCAATTTTGATACTCTAAGTCTCGTAAGGTTTCTCGCAGTATCTTGGGTTTTGATTCGATAAATTCAATACTTAAATTCAATTTTTCCAGACAAAACCTAATTTCTTCATCAAATTGACGAATATTAAGTAAGTAGGGGTTTCCCGTTTGTTTTAATACGCGGCATATGTTTATATGTTGGATTGAAGATTCCCACATTGATTTACATAACCCAATCCCTTTGTTTTTAGTACTTGTATAAAACATAGAATTTGGCATATCATTTGGAAGATCTAAGATTTCCTTTGTTGTTGATCTTATCACTTTATCAACATCGTCAAAGAATTTCATTGTAATTTTCTTAATTGGTGCGGTTTGAAAAGGATATATTAAAGATGGCCAAATATTATGATTCAATACATACATTTTTTGTTCAGACCTTAAAAAAGGAGAACATGTCAATTTTTCAATTTTGTTTATCAATGAACTAATTGTTTTTTCAGAGTCAAATACTATGCTTTCAGAAAAATTTACTCCTAAGTATTTAATTTTTTCATTAAATGTTATAGATTTTATTTCTTTTGAACATATTTGGAAGTTTTCCTCTTGTAATCTACCTTTTTCAATGTTAATAATTTTAGTTTTTGATATATTTATAGTTAATCCAATTTCTCTGAAGAAGTCACAAATCGAATCGAATAATACAAGAGCACTTTCTCTATTCTTACCAATTAAAATGGTATCGTCAGCGAATCCTAAAATACTTAGAGAAGGCATGTCCATGCATAGCTTATACCCTAGCTCCTCACTTACGGCATGTTGTGATATTTCAGAGAGGATATGGTCAATACATAGGTTATACAAAGTGGGTGACAATGGAGATCCCTGCATTACACCCCTTTGTATTTTGATGTCCTTTGTTTTCCCTCTATGAGTTTCAACTTTTGTAACATTGCCTATTTGGAGTTTAATTATTATTTCAATCAGTTTTCTAGGAATAGGTAGCTCCTGCAAGACTGAGGATAAGTGGTTATGGCCGATATTGTCGTACGCTTTCTCAATATCCAGAAACATAATACAGCAGTCGGTTTTCTTTGATTTTGCTGATCTCAATACCTCATTTAGAATACTTGTATTAAGATGGGAACCAGGGGTATTGGAAAAACCTCCTTGAAACTGGTTAAATTGTATATATTCTTTTAGTCTTTTGTCCAATATTTTTTCTAATATCCTCCTTAAAACAGAACATATTGTGATTGGTCTCCAGTTATTAACCTCTTTTTTGTCTCCACCTTTATCAATTAAAATAGTTCGTGCTCTTTCAAATGATGAAGGTATCTGGTTTGTAAGGTGTATTGTGTTATAAATTGAACAGAGGATCTTTGCTACTTTCTTAAGTTTTACAATTCTCATTAATATATTGTCAGGTCCCGGAGAAGTGTCAATTTTTATTGCATTTATTGCTCTCACGACTTCTTCTACAGTAATTTTTTGATTATAATGCGAATCTAAGTCTTTCACTATTGTGTCTTCCACATTGTTATATGACATTTTCATATTTTCATTTGGATTAGAGAAACGTGTGGTAAAACCTTCGTGTAATGTTTTTAGATCAATTTCACATCCTTTATTACCGTCTCCGATTATCCTTCTCACAGCTTTCCTACGCCTATTATAGTATTCAAATTGGATCAGATCATATTCATACTTTTCTTTTCTCTTTTTCCTTTCGTTTTTAGTTTTCCTTTCTGGGTTGGATGATTTCTTATAATTACTATTTTGAGGATAGTCTTGTTTCTTTTTCCTTAATTTATAAAACCTGTAAGAAGGATGTTTAGGCCCAGGAAGATTGTGTAAAGCATGAGATAAAAACTTGGAAAACTTATCAAAATTTTCAGAGAATAACTCAAAGTGTGTTTGTTCTTCATTGAAGACTGTTAACCAAGAATCGAGATCCTTGTTTATGCGATCACTTTCGCTATTTACTTTGCTTGACATATTGTTTGTTTTATCGTCCAATTTGTCTGGAGACTGTGTTTTTGAGCTTTCTGGACAATACTTGTTTAGAATGATATCACGATGTTTATTGTGGTGACTCTTTGAAATATGGAGAGATAATCCTTTTTTGCTTTTAAAGAGTTTTCCGCATTCGCCACAAGTTTGATCATTTGATTGATGGAGTTTACTGTTACATTCCTCACTTTTTTGAAACTTATGATCTTCGGCTGAGGTTTGCTTTATGCCTTCCAACGATTTATTTCTAATCTTAGTTGCTTGACATTTATTATTAGGGACATTTAAACTCTGTTTTTTTAGACATTCAATTTCATTATAGATATTACCTACAAGAAAATCCTGTTTATACATCTTGTCCGATATGGTTAAGTTATTGTTTATTATTCTGTTACAAACAATTTTTGCAAAATGTAGGCAGTACACACCACACTCAACCCTTCCACGTTGTTGAAGACAATCTACTTCTAACATATTAATCTCATCAGTTCCCAAGCTGCATTTACTCAGTCTTTCGGTCATTTTCTTGGCAATCTGACTGTTGGATGGAGATTTTGAGTCAAAATGATATGTTGTGTTTTTATATACGTCACAGATCAACAGAGACCAATGACAAGCATTCTCCTTTTCTTCATTAGTTTTATTATTTATTATTAAGAAAATAAATTCACTTTTTGACAATTTCATTTCATCTTTGATTGTTTTAAGGACAAAACTTTCGCTTCCCACACGCAGCAAATGTACTACAGCTGGAGGAATAAATACACAATTTAAGGGAAGCTGCAAACAATTTGATGCCCAAAGGTCTATCTCGAAGTCTCTAAGTTCATACCACAATTTTGTGGAACTATAACTACAGGTTCTGGTTCTACTTTTTCTTAAATTATCTGATTCTGTTATATAATAATTGTCGTGAGTTGCCTTGATATGAGACTTAAGTCTATAAAAATGTTTTTTACAAAATGGACACTCTTCTTTTGATACATCATTGCTATTTTCAGGCCCAGGGTTTTCTTCTATGTCTCCACATAAAAGAATCAAATTAATCAAAAAGAAGTAAGATACATAAAGCTTTAGGTTAAGTGATCGCCGAATAACTTTCCATTTAGATTTATTTTTTCTGTTCTTTGTTCTGTCTAACATTTTGTTTTTTAATGAAAAATCATTTGAAATTTGGAAGTATATACATCTCATGTTAATTTCAGGATGAATATTTTTATGAGAAATATGTATGGTTTCTTGTCTAAAGACTGAAACCAATATTTTTACTAGCACTATAATCAGTATTGTTCTTATGAGAGAACCAAAAGAAATTTTTGAATGCATTATTTTCATGTTGCCTAGTAACCAAAAGATTTCAGATATTTTAATTTTGATTTCCTAACCCCAAATTAAACACAAACTTCAACTTAAAACTATGAACTTGGTTTGAATTCACTTAAAAAGATTTATACATCCGGACATCACAAACTCACTAATTTAACTGAAATTACATTCAAAATCACTAAAACACTCTGAAAATATCTCAAATTCATTAAAAACGTAGGAACAAAATCTCAAAACAACTTTTAAGTTAGCCACATCAGCTGTTTAATTGTATTGACGTGTAAAATTTAATATTCATTGTAAATTTGTGCTTCTATTTAGGTGTTTTTTTTATAAAAATGAGTAGTGTTGGCCCTCTTATGAATATCAACAGTTTTATTTACTACAGTAGAACCTCGGTAAGACTTTAATTACTGTTGAAATAGTTACATCAATGTTTTTAATTTTCAATCCTAAACAATTTAGGGATCAAATTTTATTTAAAAAGAATGGGTTTTGAATATTTTAAATTAGTACCTGCAAGTCAAAGAACAAAATAGGACAACTTATGGAGCTATTATAATAAATCTGAACACAACAAACGTGTTATTTAAAAGCAACAATTTAAGGAAATATCAAGGAAAATACCTCAACCAAAAACTAAAATTTAAAGATAGACTATGTTAGATTAGTTTAACCTGTATGGATTTTAAAAAGAGGTCTCTATATCACTAGTACCGAAAATAGTACAGACCCGGAGGTGAATTAAACGGTTTGGAAGAGATCTGTTTCCCGCCACCAGGCCTTTTAGCGTAATGAGAAACAATGGTTGGGATCTTGGTAAGGGTCTTTAACAGTGAATTAAACAAGAAAGTTTACATTACCTTTATTCTAACTGTCCAAATTTTACTCTGTATTAGGTTTTTTAAAGTTTTCCTCCTTACATAATTTGGTAATTTTGTGCTTAACCTGATTTAATTGATCAAAACGTAGTCTGTAGATCAATTTTTTTTATATTACCGATGTATGAAATGGTATGCATCATAGGATACCATGGAAAAAACGTCTTGAGTTAAACAATCTAAATAGAATAAGACTCACTAAATAACCGTTAGTATCTCTTGCTGATCAAAAATTTTTGTAGAGCCTAAAAAATGTTCACTAAAAACGATTATTTACGTGGAAATATTAAGTGTGTAAAATCATACAGATTGTAGTGTCTCACCAAATAAACAATCTGTAGATTTGAAATTATTAGTCGCGGTTTATCGGGATAAAGTAAACGTACCTAACACAAAATTTAAATGATTATTGCAAAACAAACATTACCAAAAGCCATTCAAGTTTTCTATGCAAATGTTTATTTTATTGATGTGGTAATATAATATCTATGCTCATGTAACCGATAGCATTCAATGACTCTTGTACTTTCTATGTTACACTGACTTTTTCACAGTCAAAAATTTAAATCTTGAATCAGGTTTTCAATACCAATAAGTGCTTGCGCTTTTATGTGTGCTTTTTGAGTTTGAATCTTTGAGAAGCACATTTTAATTGGAGGATAAGTTACCAATTCCGTGAACAGTGAATAAATATGATTGTATACGCAGATTTATCATCAGCTGATATTATTTGGAGGTAACTGGTGTTGGGAGAAGATATCGGTGACGGAGGGTGGAATATGGTAATGGCATGTTCCACTGGAAATATGAGAAAGCTCTGTTACCATAATTATATCCTTATCACGCCTTCGCAATGTCTTATGAATTTTTCTTAAGTTTCTCTCGTTGCAAATGCTTTTAAGTAATATATCAACATTGCTTATTTTAAAGTTTCTAACATAGGTATCAATCTAAGCAAAAATACAGTTTTAATCTAAGAAAAACATTTGATTTATGTTTTTTGTAGTAATTTATAGCCTACTTAATGACAAAATTAAGTAAGGGACAATCATTTACAAACACTATTACATGTAGCCTAACTTTTTTTAATTGTTAGTCTTAAAGTAATGGTTTAAATTGGTTCATTTAAGAAATTAATTATTTCTTTACAAATATTCATCTATTGATAGGAGTGCACAAGGGTTGGAAATACTCTAAGCAAGGTCTACTACCTCAAGCTTTACAAACATGCACTCCCATTTTACTAGATTCAATAGAACTTTGAAAAATATGATTTAACTGGCACATCCAGTGTAGTTTTTTCACTAAATATGAAAGTTTGATTATTTTGTAAAGCAAGATTTGACGATTTCATACCAGACCCAATTGTCATTTGGTTGTACTGTATACAGGGTGATTGATATAAGTGTGCCAGCCGTTTTATTCGAAAACTATAAGAGATATCAAACAAAGTTAAATGGTAAGTGCCGCGGATTTTCTATTTAAAAAATTGTAGTCAAGTCAAAAAAAATATTTTAGCCGCCATTTTTCCAATATGGCCACCAACGTTGATTTTTCTTATGGAACACCCTGTATTTTATGATGTATTCTGGTAGAAAATGTAATTTTAAGACGATTTTATTCTTGTAATTTTTTTCATAAACCTAACCGTTTCAAAGATAATAATGGTTAAAGTTTTGAAATTTCTGCATGAGAAAGAGTTTCGATAAAGGCCTAAGCAAGCATGCCAGCTGTTTTGTTCGAAAACCATTCAAAATTTCACAACTTAAACCATTATTATCTTTGAAACGGTTAGGTTTATGAAAAAAATCACAAGAATAAAATCGTCTTAAAATTACATTTTCTACCAGAATACATCATAAAATACAGGGTGTTCTATAAGAAAAATCAAAGTTGGCGGCCATATTGGAAAAATGGCGGCCAAAATAATTTTTTCGACTTGACTAAATTTTTTTAAATAAAAAATCCAAGGCACTTACCATTTAAATTTTTTTTATATCACTTATGGTTTTCGAATAAAACGGCTGGCACACTTATATCAATCACCCTGTATTAATACTTTTTTAAACTAGAAAAAATTATTATATGACAGGCTTTTGATACTGTCACTGTTCATTCCTTACATAGCACATAGCAACAGTTGTAGGGTTTATTAACTAGGCTACTTGATCAACAGAACTACAGTATGCAAATAAACTTATCTTATACAAATGTATATTTAACACCAAACGAATGCCTACTCTTATTCACTGATGGATTTTATATATTGTAATGATTTCTTCAATTCAGATCAACCACTCCCCAAAATGTTGATTTTTAATAATTTTGATCAATATAGAGCAAAAAATATACAACAATTGATGAAATCCAACATTATTAGATTCTAAAATACATGGCTTACATGTGCAACTACTATAAAAATTAAAACACCAAAAAGTTAAAGAGTAACATGAATAAACCTTTGTCTGATAACTCAAATAATGGGTGTTGAAATGAGTACTGTATTGAAATATCATCACCAAAAAAAAAAAGGTATTTTAGGTAGACTAATTCTTATTTGGCTTCTGTAGCCTACACCTAAATGCTTATTAGTCTAAGTGTAATACATTATGAATATAGTAATCTGCTTGTGTTCCTCAACCAAAGGAGTATTAAAGCGTCGGGAAAATTCATACATTCTGATGTGATGGCGAAGGTGTCATCAGTTTGGCATTTCGAGACTTTTCCTTAAGGAATGTTTTGGAAAATACTTTTAGGTTTTCTCTAGACTGTGCCTTTCAACAACATAATTCAGTATTCTTTGTGTTCATTGGTGTGTGTTTAAAATACTTCAGTACCGTAATTAAAACGCTTAAATCAAAATATTTTGTTAAACATTTATTATTTTTTAGTGAATATTATTGGTAGTAGTAAGAATTGGTTGTATACAAGAATTAGAGCGACTTGTAAAATTTGAATCTCAAATTAAAATTCTTTTTTTCGCAGCCATTGTTGTATCTGCATAATCTAGTAAATACACTTTTTTATTTTTTGCTGGTCTGATTTTGATTTTAAACCCGCCAAAACAAAAATGCTGTCACCTCGCATAATGAAAGTCTATTGTTTAGTAGCTTTGGGTAAATTATATATAAAAAAAGAAAAACTAAGCTAAAATAATGTTTTTAACAAATATTTTTACTCTGATGTTTGCAACATTAAACCTATTCCCAACTGTTTTTCATTAATTTTTCTCTGAATTTGAATACCTATTTAATTAGTTATATTCCCCAGCACTCATGATGAGGCTTGTTCAGTGCTCGGAAAGTTGAATTTGAGATGTAACATGTTGCATCAAATATCATGATATTCCTCCGTGTACAGTGGGATGAGAGGAAATGGAAAGTGGTTCTTCTCTTTGCTAATCAACTCATGTGACATCCTTGGTGAGGACGAATGGTGAATATTGATGCAGGTTCAGCACAATTTGTCATACATGTTGATCGGTCATGTAATTCATTTCAAACAACTTCCTCACATTTAATGACCAATCGATTTAAATTTGTTATTTTGACTTTGTTGGTTGAAATTGTCGACCTGAAAAGAATTAGGTAACTGACCAAATCATTAACTAAATATTCCACACCAGTAAGAGATGTGCAGTAAATTTTTTAATCTTAATCTACAAAACTTAGGTAGGCTAATTAAAAACTCTTCGTTTCACCGAATCATAATACAACTATTACACAAATCAAAGAATCGTTTGCATTGAATACTGAAAAGATAGGATATAGAATAATCAACTATTCTGTAAGATTTTCTTAATTCTACTCTAATGAATATTTTTAAATTTTTTTAAATTTTTTAAATTTTTAAAAAGAGTTTTTAAATTTTTTTTATTGATGGGTGTACAAATTTAGTTAGGCCCACACTTGGATTGGAACCAAATCAGAATTTGGTTGCCTCGTAAATATGTTTAACAAAAGAGAATATAATTTTGTATGTATTTTATTTCTATAAATTTCTATAAAACCTGAACCATAAAGTAGTTTTGCTTTTGCATCAAGTGTAGTGTTATTTTTTGATGTTGTATTGTAGTTTATGTTCAAAACAAAACCAGCATATCAATTCCATGTTATACAAATTTACACTTTTTTACACATTTTAATACATTATCAAAACATCTTTTTTAAACATAAATTTTAAATTGACCTGACTAATAATATTTTTTGATTAATTTTTTTACATTTTGGGACCATTTACATTTTAATTTCATAGTAAAAACTATTTAGCTAATTTCAACATAGCCTAATAGTTGTTATTAGCAAAAATTTATGTTTTACTTGCTACAATTAATGTTTTACTTGCTACAGCATGAATGTACATTTTTTGAAAGAACCAACAAACAGAACAAGAATTTATTCGAGGTGGAGTTTGTCTTTGAACTTGGTTGGAACTCTGCAAAACAAATACAGTGGGGAAACAGTGAAGGCATCTTAAACGTGAGAACAATTTCATTCACAGCGCCACGCTAAGCTGTGTTCTTGGTGTGGGATCGTAAATGCAAATGCTTCTTGTAAAAAGGTCAACGGCACAGTACGTGAAATTTGTATCAAAATGCTTACCATGAGATTTCATATGTATAATCTTACGCTTGATATTTAAATTTTAAATAAACACCAATGTAAAAAAATAATTACAATTGTGAATTGTTTGAAACTTAACACATTGCTGTGATAAAAAATGTAACCTTTTTTGTTTCAGGATTTGTTTTCAATACGTGCAAAAAAGTTTATCCCAAGTTGTTTTTATCATTCGATTGTGTGTAATTAATTTGCAAAGTATTTATAAGGCCATAACATACTAAATTTTTTAGAAATTCATTTGGGCCATTTTCGAGAAATTACCAGTTTTGGGTAGAGAATTTACCAGAACAAAATTAAGCACAAAACTGGTAAAAATCTCTTTTCAGCAACATCAAAGCTAGTAAAATCAAATCATGTTTATTAGCACATAAACGTACAGAGGTTTTAGATAAATGCACAGGTGCTTCGTCATTCTCTTATAGTTTAATATTATATAATGTCCTTTTTTACAATGTTTAATAATAAATAAAATAGTTGTTTAACATTTGAGGAACTCTTTAAAAATAGACTAGTCAAAAGGTTTAATAAAAAAGATTAATAGTAAGAAATTGTGCTGTAGCCATTAGTAACTGATGAGTCAACTGTCATAACTAACTATACCTAAGCATTTGAAGCAGTTCAGGCCTCGCTTGTAGATGTCAAAACGTACTCAAGATAAGTACATGAAATGTTACTTCATGTGTATAAGATAAGTTTATCTATGAAAACTCTTAACAAAGTAAACAATAACAATTCAAAGATATTAACTGCCATTCATTCTCAAAAATTATATATGTTTTTATTTGAAATAGGCTTTTTCTTTTGAGTGTTAACTAGTATTATTTTACAGTATTTGTTTTTAAAAATCCAGTATAGTTCTAAGGTGTAACCTAATCACTGTAATCTATTTCATATCTACAAATAAAGATAAGGTTCTTATTTGTAAAACCTTATCTGATAAACTGTATTTAGAGAAAGTGAAATAATTTACATCCCACTAATAGTTTTTTAAGGTCAACCTTCTAACCGAAACCACTTCATAACTTTCGAACAACACAATAATTATTACAACTTGGAACAGAATTAATTGGGGAAGTAAGATAGTCTAGTGGTAGAGCGCGGGACTTTGGTTGCTGAGGTCCCAGGTTCAAATCCGACCAAATCTCCAATGGATTTTATCTAAGTTATAATACCGCAACCCCTAGGACTAGCCTGAAGTAATGTAAAAACAATCCCAGGCTCGTGTATAGCGTCCTAGGAAAAAAAAAACAGAATTATTCAGTAGTTATAAACAATAGCTTGCTCTGTGGTTAAAAATTCAACCAAAAGTATGTATTGTGCAAACCTATCTATTTTCACCCCACGCTGTAAATAAAACATGTGATTGAAATTTCTTCCATTTGTTTAAATTTTCTGTTTATATTTTGTTGTTATTTTGTCACCAGCATGGCAACCCATAAGACCCATGTTAATTTTTTTAAATTTCAAATTCAATTTTTGTGTTTATTTTTAGCTTATTTTAAATTATAAAGGGATTCTACACATCTACTGGAAAATATCTTTCATTTGATAGCAACCGCGTGTAATTAGGTCCAATAGTATGGTCAGGCTAGCTGTATTAAGTTTTGCAAAAGTTTTTTTAGTATATAAGATAATTAATTATATATAAAATAATTCCTACCCTAACTAAATACATCAAAAGTAGTAAATAATAATAATAATGTGCCTCGTAATAATATTTATAGTAATTTGATCTACAATTAAATGACTATAAATATTTTAGAAGCACATTAGGAAATACTTAAAAACTTAAGAAATAATTTAACAACCACAGTAGTAAAAGAAAATGTTATCAATAGTGTATTGAGATCACCATTCCAACATTTCATGATTGTAAGATTGCATACAAACCTCACTCGGCAGAACATTGCAGTTGGTTTAAGAAGTAAGACGGTACAGTGTAGGGTCAGCGAAGTCGACTAAGGTAGTTTATTGATCTGGATGTGTAATCGTGGCTCTAGGAGGAAGCATTCTTGGGGAAGGAGAGTAAACTTAAGTTACCAAGCTCCTCAACATGCAACTCTTCTTCTTGTATCCCAACAGTTATTTCAATGTCTGTGTGGTATAAACTTCATTAGCAGGGGACCGAGCCATGGCTCGGTATAGTTTATTTCGACTGTAAAAGCAATATAAAGAAAACTCAGTTATATTTACAACTTATTTTGGCTTTTATTATTTATGTTTCAGTAGAATTTCAATTTATTATGAGGGAAATTTTAACCTGGCAATCCACAACGCATTAATTTATTTTACAGTCGATGGCAAAAATGACTCTTATAGCCTGTACTTGCATAAACATTTTGTCTGTTTGGTTAAATTAAAACAGCTGATTGAATTTTGTTGTTTCAATTCTAATGCACGTACATAAAATAAATATAACTAGTATACATGTTGCTCGAAATCGAGCAATTGCAAAGAAGTACAGGAGTTATTTATAAACGTTTAAAAACTAATAACAGTCATAATTTTCGATGATTTTAAAAGAGTCGACTAAAAGATTATTAACTAATGGAAATACTTACAATTTACATAACAGTCCTATTCCAGTTTAAAGGGTTAATTTTTTACTATCAAACTGCCCATGGACGGGGAAAGGTAAGCTTACAATTTAAGTCAACAGCTTTTATAATGAACTGTACCTAAGTTATTTAGCCAATTTGTAGACAATAAGGTGTAGGCTACTTTAAACTCTACAGAACAGAGTTAGTCAAAAACTGGCAGAACTCTGAAATGGTGTTATTTATCATAGGCATACTCATATGCCAAATCCTTATAATAAAAATTTTATAATTAATAACTTACGGCATATCATTAAACACAAACCAACATCCAAAACTATACACATTTTTAATACAACACAGATAATTATTTACACATTGACTGTTTACAATTAACATATGTTCTTCTTCTCACTTTTAATTTTTGATTCACAGTGGGAAAAATCTGTTTCATAATCATTGAAATAGATTTAGGATAATAAATAATCTATCATAAAGTTTAAGATTAAATAAACCTACCACATAGTTGTTTTATTTTTTTGGATCAGCTGTCTGAAATTGTGAAATAGGCATTTGACAGTTCTGGTTGTTTACTTTTAACCTTTTAAATGTCAAAGCAAATGTAAACATTGTGAATTTTCTCATGCTTCCATGGAGACCAATTATTAATATCTATTGTCTATGTTAATATTTAATTTCTGACAACAGCTGGAGTTTCAAAACAATGTTTGTTTCCCATGTTAATCTTATAGAGAAATACGAAAGTTTAAAGGTCCCCAGGGCCTCACTCCCTAATTATTTACCTAAAAAGAAAGTTTCCTGCACAACTTCACCTTACGCTCTTTCCAATGACACCAAAAACATGTCAATCGGTTTAGTAGTTTCGGAGGAGTAATTGTCACAAAAATCCTGCTTGCGTATTAAATAAGTAATTGATATTTTTAAATACTTATTTCACTGTTAAAACAAAGTTTGCTAACAATTGCCTCAGTACTTCGGGGATTAAGTTTAGGTAGGAGATAGCCAATTAAATAATCAGTATTTGATCGGAACTATTTTCCCCTACAGTATATTGAGTAATCTATGCTCAATAGTAACAACTGATGTTTTTCCCCTTGTACTGTATATTGTAATTTGCTAGTATACTGTGGATGGTTTATTATGAACACATGTTATATTGTGTTTACTTTTTCCTTGTTATTATGTTAAACAAACATAGTTACTTGCCAACCCATAAGTCCCATGTTAAATTTTTTTATTTTAAAATAAGTTGTGGAGTGAAATACAGATTTTCCTGAGGTAGTGGCTGTCGCCAATTACGTTTATAGGGCTATAAATCACTATTTCCAAAATTTTGTCAAAATCCTCGTTTCCGAGACAAAATATAAAATTCAACACAGTTTTATTTTTTAAAGAGTATGTCTGTTTGAGACAGTTATAAAGCAAATTAAACTTCTGATTTGCAATAAATGAAATATGTGTCTTTTATATCTACAGCATAAAGAGTGATTTTTCCAACTGACCTTAGGTAGTTGAATTATCTTGGTATACATTTCAGATTACAATCGTCAAAAAAGAAGCCTATTTAAAATTCATTTTTATAAAGTGGTTCTGTCTTTTGTTTAATATCTGACTAAACATTCAAATGAAGGATCAGAGGTTTACATTTAAATTCATATCTAAAACATTTAAAGAAAGCTGGTCAGCATCACTGAATCATTATAAACAGACTACAAAAATAAATAAAGCATTAGGGGTGAAGCCCTTTAGAAAATCATCTGTTTAGCTGCCATTCATCTCTCTGTTAGGTTATAATCTTTAAAAAATTGTTTAAGTAGGATGGCTGAAAAAGGGATGCAACGGAGAACCCCTTAATGCATTAAGTAAGAAGATTCAATTGCAAGGATTAATATTTTGTTTCCTAATTTTGAACATTTCAGTGATAGTTTGCATCATGAATCTTTCTTTAAACAGCTGATCCAACAAAACAATGGAGAAAAGAGATTTCAACATTAGTGCACTCTATGAGTGTATTAGCTCATTCAACTGTAATCTAAAAAAAAACAAAAAAAAAAACTGCTGTTAAGACCAAATTATATTTCACTGAAACAGCTCAATAAGTTCAGCGTCGACTGCTAGACATTTAAAAAATAAAAATTGTATCTCTACAAAACTGAAACCCAAAATTGATATTATGGCTTTGATATTCCCTTTCCTTTCAAACTATCTTTTATTCAACAGGAGAGTCATGGAAATCTGTTAAGTGGTTTATTTAGAATCCTTGGAAGGGGGGCCCTTCATGTTTTATATGATTACAATAAATGAACATTTAACAATTTGTCAAATAAGTACAATGAAAAATTTTAATGTTTTTAGTAGGGTTTGGATCTAGGATAACACAGAAATGTACCTAATGTCCGTAAATTTTCAGAAATGTGTAGAGTTCGTGTTCATTGTTCTTTATGTAGTAGTTATTTTATTATATTTCACCACTAAACAAATCTTTTGCGACTAAATTAAAACTTAAATATTTGCACCAAATTTTACAATGTATGTACAAAGTACGTTCATACGTTCACCACATTTTCATGAATGATGGCTAAAGTGTAATTTTCATTTGGCTAAAATGTATTTTTTTATGAAAAACACATGGTTTCTGGAGCTATAATAAAGCTCTCAGGGTTGGCTCAGCTTTTATAGTGTATAGGACTTTACTAATTCCAAAGCTATTTTGTATTTGCACTCTAAACATTGCTAACATTATGGATTACAAACCCTGCTTGGAAGAAAACGAAGATTTTTATTCAACCAAAACACATCTTTTGAATAGATATTTATTATTTTAGTAGAGAAGACACTTTCATTGTCACAGCACTGGTAGTTTAGTGTTATCAAGTGAGAGGAGGCTGAGGATAGACCCACTCAAAGTATCTCTCTACCCCCCCCCCTCTTCTTCAATCTTTTAGATATTTTAATTCTCCACCATTCTTAGCTCAGTTACAGCCTTTATACTGGTTCTTTTGATCATGAAGCTGAGCGTTTATTATTTATTGTTCAGTTTACCAAACAAATGACAACCCAAGACTTTCTTGCATATTGTAGGCCTAGAGTTTCAAAGTTTTTCAATTTAGTATTAGGGTACTACTTAACTATATTTATCTAAGAATAATATAAATGTATTACTATAGATTTCTTTGGAGTAAAATGGACATTCAATTGAAAAAATATACTTCACCTTAATTATTTCACCTGAATTCTTTGCCTCTTGGTTAGTTCTTTGCCTCTTGGTTGAAATTCTTGCTCTGTTGGTTGATTGGAGTGTCCAATTGAAATCCATCACCCTTTACGATATTTTGGTTTTTCCGTCTAGTGTGTCTTGTAAGTGTAAATATACATTTCAAGTGGTTTTAGACGTATTTTTACTTACCTTGTATAAATTCAACAATACCTACAATGCTAATCAAGAAGTTGTAAAATTTTGTGCTTAAAAAAGGTTAAAAAATTCCTTGGAGAATATTAAAGATCTTAACCCATGCGACACTAAAATCATAAGACTAATAGTGTAAGAGAATTCCAGGAGCGAAAGCTCTTTGTGTATTTAACATGCAGAGATTCTAGAAGATCATTTAGCCAGTGTTGTTTACATCGTTGTTGTAAAGACATTTTCAGCGTTGACTCCTGACTTGTAAATTATTCTTCTCCCCTCTGGCTGATTTTTATTCCGCATATTTGAAGTCAGCACATGATTTATGTATGGCACTGTCGGGAGTTGTGTTCACCTCCCTGTGTATCCTCTGGGAAATTTACAAATTTTGTAAGTAAATGTTTAAGGTTAGAAATCAAAATAGCCTGGCCATTGATCACGATTCAAATTAAGATATAAACGTTGTGATAATAGTATTAAAATTTCTTGACTGCTTTTACCTCCTAAAATTTAATCTTTTTAGGACGTAAATTTATGATTGTATAAAGCATAAATCTCACATTTTTCCAAATTGTACTGCTATTTTTTTAATGAACAATACATTTATTATTTACATAAATAAATTAAATACAACATGCTACTGATGAATCCTATAACAACACAATTAACATAATAAAATCTCTTTTATATAAGAAGTATTTTTAAGATGTAAACATTAAATAATTTTAAAAAATAATCCCAAAGTTACTGAATCCAACCCTTAACTAAACAACATTAGGAATAGAACATAAAATACAGTACATTCATGCATACATAATGAAATTTGAGTAAATAAACCTCTGAATTATTTAAATAATGATTTAACTATCTCCTATTGGTCTCATTGTCAGGTTATATTTATGTGTTACTTTAATTTAAGAAGTTTACAAACGTAATGACTTAAGTAACGAAGTAACATATATAAATAGCTCAATTCATTTTACATTAAACAAATTTTAGAATAAAAATTATCTATTTTTTTATCTTAAAGATAACATTAAAATTATAAATAGAACTCCAGTTAAAATATATTCAATGGATTATTTTATTTTGCACAAATTGCAATCTAAAAATGTTTAAGAGTTAAGGAAAAGTTTTGGTCGACGATATTTTATGATTTGATTCACTGACGCTGAAGCCAACAATAAAATTGAACTAGGATTGATTTTGTCCATTCAACTTTAGTATCGGTTTATGAGTAGAAAAGAGATAAAGATATCTCTCCATATACTTTACTTAAAATCTTTGTCTCATAAAATTATGAAAAATAACAATCAGCATAATTTACTAGCAAAACATTATTTGCAAAGGATACTTTAAATAAAATGAAGACTGATTAAAGAGTATTAAGTAAATGAAACAATTATTACTATATTAAAAAGATTTGATGAATTACAATCTTTTTTCTTCAGTATTTAATTTTATAGTCACTTAATCTATGATAAAATTGTGTGAAAGTAATTAATTGAAATAGTACTAAACCGTTACTGGATTCTCAACAGTGTGTTTTGTTTTTAATATTCTAATCATATTGCATAATACCTGTCAAAAGTAGAGGATTGATCAAATTATTGCCGGAGTTAGATTTTATTGCTATGCTTGCTACTTATTCCAAACAATTATCGTTATTGCTGCTAGGAGAATTCAAAGAAACCTTACTTACCTTGTAAAAAAGATGTAATAACAAATAGTCCTTCTGAGATTGAACAAGAGAATTGCCATGATGACCAAGCGATAGGTCGCTAGGCTATCTAGTCTATAAGTGAGCTATCAACACAATGGTAGTCTGGAGGGATAAGGACCTCTCATCAACCCTCCAGTAGAGGTTGGGGTCAAAACTTGCTTATTATTGAATACCTTGTAAGTTGTCCGGGCTGTTTGAGACATGTGCCTTACAATAGGACATATTAAATCATTTGAGGTAACCGATAGTTGGTGTTTGAAAAAAATTGGAGTGAACTAAAGATCTAGTTTTTTAATTTCTGGCTTTTGAATCATTTTGATCTTCTTTTGCTTTGCTGACGACAACACCGATGAGAGAGTAATACACATTCCCCAAGGGAGATGTGTTTTACTGCAAAAATTACTGGCTCAACCCAACAAGTGTAGGCAAAAGATGGTGTGATGAACATCCACAACCCAACAAAGACAAGAGTAGTAATTACTGCTGCAGAGCCTTCTAGTGTTACACTTAAACAGCCCATTATCATATTTTGCCCGACATTTTGTCTTTCCTTCAACCTTGAATAGTTCGCAATATACCTTTCAATAATAACAAAATGGGAGGAAAAAATAAAAGTTTTATCAAAGTTTTACAAAAGTTTGTAAAAAGTGCTTGGAGTTAAGTTTTAAATATAAAATGAAAATCACCAAATTCAAAGTATGTTCACAAATAACAAGTTTTGTTTATGTATTGTATAAGCTCATGCTCCAGGGAAGAATTTTGGAAATGCAAATTTTTTGTAATATCTATGCTTAAATAGAAATTAAATTTAAGTGAGTTTTATTTTTTTAATACCGACTGTTGGATTTAATTTTTTTTTTTTATTGTAAACTAAATTTTCCTATGATCCTTTTTGAGTCCGAAATGGAGGTTTGGTTTAATGTTACACAAACCCATCCCACCTAATTATTAATATATATTTTTAGGACGTGTATATAATTGAACATTGGAAAAAAATATAAATAAGCCAAATTGTTAAATGCAAATTCTAATATGTAATACAATCTTGCTATATAAGCTATTAATGCTTCATAGTATAGGGACGGTAATGTAAATAATCATATTAAATAGTTAAATTTTATAGTCTTTTAGACCAACTGTAAATACCTATAAAATACATATTCATTTTTAGTTGCGTTGTAAAAAAAAACTCATGGTACAGTTTTAGTAAAAGATTTAATTTAAATAATGTTTTCTTTGCAAAAAGTAATTTAGTTAACCATTAACAAATCATGATCTTTAATAAAATAGTTTCATGGACGATGGGCAATTTCTGTTAATGGTAGTAGTGAAGGTTACTCCATGCACAAAGGTTAACAGTCTGACAATATCGGGATTTCGGTGTAATCTCCTACATAGTTTGATAACATGTTGTAAAACACTGATGGCATATTAGATTTCTATGTAACATCGTGCACCTTTGAGATTACGAATCGTTAACAAACTCAACAATTACAGTAAACATGTAGTCTTAGTTTCATGAAATTGTGGTAATTGTATCCTTAGCTCCTTGTATCCTTCCTAGCCCTGAATGAAGTGGACTGTTTCTTAGTAGGCTACTAATTTTTATCAACATTTTTAGAAAAAGCATGTGTTATGAAAATTTTGATTTACTGTGTAGGTGAGTAAATTAGCACCAAATTGAGATGTAGTAGTAATAGAAATATTTATAGGTTGGTTCATTAAACAGAAATTAAAATAAACAATTCAAGCTTTATTTTGTAAAAGAAATGTAAGATAACCAAAAAACTTTTAATATAGGCCTAAGTTTAACCATTTCTGATAATAATAAAAAGTTGAAGAATTCTAATGGGATTTGCTATTACACATTTTAAATTTAGTTTAGAGTTATTATTTATTATAATTTTCATAGTTGTACTTGTTACCTAACTTGGCTGGTTCTTTGTTAAGTTGTTGAAAAAATATGTTGAACAACTTCAAAATATAGTTGACATTTTTGGAAGAAATTTACTGCTACAAGCAAAATAGCCTCTTAACATGTATAAGCAATATATCTTCTCACAACACTCCAACACTAGGGAATATCTTGATAATTTAAATAATGAGACTGCCGGTTAAAAGGGCCAATCCCCCAGCTCCTAAGCTGAAACTTGGCATCAGGCCATGTAACGGGCTAAGTTGTGTATCACATATTTCAAAATGTAATCGTATTGAAAGCTTTGGAATAATATTTTGTGAAAATATTGTATTTGTTGTCATTGGGTAATTTTCAAGCGTTTTTTATCCAAGGAAAAAGACTACTCTAACTTAACTATAAAAATAAAATGTATAAACATATTTGTATTTAATAATGAATTTATAATTCATTGTTTATCTTTCCTCCCTTAAAGTTGACAACTTTGTAGGGCTTATTATCCAATATAATATCTGCCTCTACACACTTTTTGTCCAAAGATGCTGTAAAATTGTAGCATACATCTTTTGTTGACTTGTTCAGTTGTTCTGCTCTTTGTATTTCAAAAAGTTAATGTAAAGACAATTTTCAGCAGAAATGTGTTATTTTTAGTCTATTCTTTATTAAAAGTAAAACCATTTATGGTTGTTCAATCAAACGCTAAGACCTATTATTTAGTGGGGTTTACCAATTATATTATAGTGAACAAACTTATAAAAAATTGACTAATAAAAATTGAATTTACTGCCAAATCAATATTCAGTAGTGTATTTCAGTAGCATCATATTAAACTGTTTTCCTAATAAACGGTTTGACCTATACAGGGAGATCAACATAAGAGGCTTAATCTGTTCTGATTGTGGTAAACTATGTAGAGATGTATAAACAAACACCTACATTGGACGCTGCTTGCGGCTGACGCCTGATCGAGAACCTATTTCTAGCACCCACTATACAAATCTTTGAACCTTCATCGCACAAAATATTGTAGGAGAATGTATAATTCTTATTATGATTTACATAAATATATTTTGCATGTATCTATACTTATTTAATAAGCAGGTTTTTTGTGACAATTACTCCTCCGAAACTACTGAACCGATTGACATGTTTTTGGTGTCATTGGAAAGAGCGTAACGTGAAGTTGTGCAGGACACTTTCTTTTTAGGGAAATAATTAGAGAGTGAGGCCCTGGGGCCCTTTAAAGTTTCGTATTTCTCCATAAGATTAACATGGTAAACAAATATTGTTATGAAACTTCAGCTGTTGTTAAAAATTAAAAGTGAGAAGAAGAACACATGTTAATTGTAATCAGTCAATAAGTTTGCTAATTTAACAGTTTGCTACAAACATTTGCTAACTTGGTTGATATGAAATATTTACTTGTATAAATGCATTATTAAAAACTAAGTACCCTTTTTTTAATTCATTTTATTTAACAACTAAGTTGTTAAATAATTTAAATAATTTAATTTAACAACTAAGTTGTTAAATAAAATGAATTAAAAAAAAGGGTACTTAGTTTTTAATAATGCATTTATACATCAAAATAGTAGGCCTAATCACTACAGTTTTCTTAAGAAATATTTACTATTTGAATTTGGATTGGAGTAAATATTACAATGTAAAATACCCCCGCCGCAGCAAACCTGCCGACTAAGCGAATTTCCATTTGTCTGAATTGATTTTCAGTTAAATATATTTTGATAACATTATGTTTAACGAGTACCTAGGTTTGCTGCTACAAGGGAACTAATAAAGTGTGTTTTTGAGTAAAATATTGATAGCTTAGTAGAAAATAAATAAATTTGCCAAGTTTGATCAAAATATATCCATAAACAAGCAAACTACAACATTTGACAATATTCTCCATAAGAATAACATGGGAATTTTAAATTAACAATTTTTTTAATTTTCTCCGTTACTAATAATCGAACAAAAATACTTTTATATACTAAATTATTTGTTTTTTTAAGCTCTTTAAAAAGGTCTAAAGATAAATCGGGAAATTTTGTGTTCTGAGGGTCAAAAGTGAGAAAAACCAATTTTTACCCCATAAAACCCCCCGTAAAGCCCCGTTCCCATGATCCGATCGTGCTGGTTCGCGAACTCATTCAAGTTTATCCCGCTTTACACCTTTAAACCAAATTTCATCAAAATCGGACAAAAATTACTCAAGTTATCGCGTTCACGGACGTATATATATATATATATATATATATATATATATATATATATATATAAGTCTATATATATATATATATATACATATATAAAAATTTGAACGAATGGTGTTTTTGGCCTCTGGGGACATCAAAATGAAAAAGTAAATCGGTCCCGGGTCTAGGTCTTGCCGTGCCACCTACGGTAATAGCTACTTCCCTATAGGGAAATTCGCTAAAAGCGAGAGAGCCTGGATAGTTTGATATACTAAATAGAAAACTGAATTAACATTGTGCTGTATTTCTTAGTAATCATTGATAGAGCCGATTTGCAAACTATGGAAACATAGGCAAGTCATAGAACACCACCAATAAAAAGGAGGGGAAATAGAAATAATGTTTTTTTATATTTACTGTATAATCGTTATTATGGACAACCTAATGCGGCTATGAGTAAGGCTATTTGTAGAAAACACTAAAAAATAAGACCAGCTTTAAAAAATGGTAATATATTTACAAGGAATGTTGATTGTATCGATCTGTTATGTACATCTTGAGTCTTTCCATAATCTTTGAATCCATTCTTTCAGTCATCAGAAAATTATGACTTATTCGTTTTAAAGTAACGCCTGCAATTGCTCGAATTCAAGCAACAGGTACACTAGTTTGATTTAATACCAGGAAACATACTTTCTATCCGATAAACTCATACTGAATATGTTTACTGTTGGGTTTATTGTATTGTTTCAATTACCCTGAGTAAAATATAATATTACTAAGGGCCTAAATTATCTACTTTAATAGAGTACAAAATTTATTCATTTATCATGTTCCAATAATTTTATGTTAGACGACAAGGCTTGTAAATGAAACGTCAGTTTCGAAACTAGTTGCTTGTAAGACTATTCAAGGATTGATGACGTAAGGTACGTAAACCTATTTTATACTGGCCCAGAGTACAAAACGTCTCCGAGGTATTACAAAATATGTGATCCTTTTTCAAACCTTTTAAGGATTACTTTGCAGTCGATGAAATTAACTTTAAAGGTGAAATATCACATAAAAATAATACAAATTTAATGTTTGTTATTGTTATTAGATTAATAACGCTTCTAATTTATAATATTTAAAATTTGTCATATATTTGCCCATATAAGATACATATACCATAAAGAGTAATTTGCCTACCTCAATCTGGCTACAATTAAAAATTAAAGTCACCTTTTTAAAACACAGCTTCATAGATGATATCGTCTTTAGTTTGCAATCTGACTGTGGTTAAAAATTCAACTAAAGGTAATCCGCTGTTAAATTACAATTCACACTTAATACTGCAATAAAACAAGCTTGTCAGCAACACTTGGGCCTTAAAAATTTCCTTCTAGAAATAATTAAAAAAAATAAAGGGGCAAAGCCCTTTAATTGCCATTCTATAGCACACTAGATCATACGTTATGAAATAACACCTCAATCGTAAAAATCGGTTTAGTAAAACAAATAAAAATGGGACGTTACAGAGGAAACCATTTTCTCATGAAGTATATAGATTGTTCTTATAAGGGTAAAAAAAAAAAATAGAACCAATATTTGAACCATTATCATTGGTTTTCTAGAACAATATAGTAATTTATTTAAGTTTCTAAGAGAACATAATCTACTTAAACAAAAAATGTTTAATTACAGGATCACAGAATCAACAGCTGCAGCTGTTTTGAAAGTTCAACATGACTGTGCACATTGTCATACCTAGGTTTCTTAGGTCTAATTCATTGATTGACAGCACTATCGGATCAACAGTGTATTACAATACAAGACTCAACTGCTATTGTTGTTTAGAGAGCCAATAAGAATGTGTTTATCAAGAGCTCCTGTGACCAGTAGATTTGTCACCTGTTTTTTTATCTTTGTTAATGCATATATGTTTACTTTGCTAACATTAAAATGGATTAAATAGCATTTTCCACGTGAACTGTTTGATTTTCACTGAATTATTCATCGATAGCTAGTTGAATTTTTAAAACTTTTATGAGCTATGCTATCATGCTAACTTAACAATGACTGATTACTGTATTTAGAATTTGTCTTTTGGATTCTTCATCTTCACTGAATTACTTATTCCATTTACTATTGAATACTGAAGTAGACATCCCATCTATATGGACCAGCTGTTGGTATTTTTTTATTAAAAAAAGAATATAGATGTGTGAGCTTGTCACAGAATCCGCTAACATTACTAAAATTATATTTTCTACCTTATTTTTGTTCTTCTCATAGTTGATGGGTCATAACAGTTGCTATAGCTGACGATTAGTGTATTTGGCAGAAATTAGTCATTTAGATCAGCACAATCTGTCGGTGACTCACATCAATTACCACGATTTTGATAAAAAAGCTAGCCACAACTCTAACATGGGGATGGAATGTCTAGTTGTATCAATAGTCAAAGCTTACACTTACTATTTTGAACTTTACCAACTTGATTAATAAATTATTTTTCACTAGATCATTCCTAATGATTTTTTTTCCAATCCAGTTTTAAAAGATATATTTTTTAATTTCAGTATTTTATTATAATCCTAAATTGAAAATCTTGTACCAAGCAACTCGTAGCCTACCTTTGACAATTAATACAACAACCCAATAGTCAATGCTTGTACATAATTAAAAAAGTACAAAATGAAAAACATTAACACTAAACCTTTGTTGTATGCTACAATAAAAAATCTAGATAATTATGTCTATTAAATTTAGTTTTCTACAGAAATACTTGTTCCAGTAATATTTACATCCACCATTTCCCAAGTCCATGTTTCTGGTTCATAAACATCAATTTCAAAACAAACACTGTCATGGCAACCCATTGTGTAATGAATGATAAGTGTTATTGAGCCGACTCAGCTTTTTGGAGGTTTATGTTTCAAAGTTTTTCACAATATAGTTATCAGATAGGAAAGTAAGTCAGCTTTGTTTGTTCACCTTGGCAAAAATAAAATAAATTCTTGATCAGAGATATATTTGGAGACCATCAAACAAGGAGAGATATAAGGCTACTTTTACCTTCAGTTGGCAAAAATATATATCTGATCAAATACTTTTTCAGGATTTGAGTAAAAAAACAAATATGGATTATTTTTTTCCATTAATATTAAAATACTATTATTGTGACAATTTAAATAAATATGTATTACATCTAAAAATCGTGTTAAAAATTAAATAATGTTAAGTATTTGTAATTTAATGTAAACGATTATGTTATAAAAAATGGATAAAAATATTGCATAAACTTTGTAAGGATATATGACATGTATAAGTTTTTTTTTTTTTTACTGTAACTCAAAATCATTAGCTCAATAATGGTAATAGAGATGAAAAATTTATTTGTAAATTTGAAACTTTAAAAAAGAATTTTTACTTTTAATCAGCAAAAAAAGAGGTTCAAAAGTGTTTTTACTAAAAATTGTTAGTAAACCTATCTATAGTTTTAGTTGTTACTTGTAATTGTTAATAATTTGTAAAACTTTGATTAGTCATCATGAATATGTCAAGTTTATTTATTTCTTTAATTGTCTTTTGATTATAACTATTTTGAGATTGAATAATTATTTAATTAAACAACCAAACAATCGCCTAATCTGCGATCATTTGATTATATAACTTTGTTTTAATAATAATTTAATCATGTTAAAAAATCCTAATTTGCAATTTCCAGGACTAGGTTATGTACCCAATATGGCTTGTTTGTTAATTTGTTGATTCTTTTGCAGGTAAGTTTCCATGGTCTAGTCACCGGTTGAGTTGTAAGTTTTCATCAAAACTATTTAGTATTTATAGCTATAGCATCTTAAATCTTAGCTCCTAACCTAGGGCAGTGGTCATATCACTATTGTCATTGTAGTACTAGTAGGAGTAGACCATTTGGTATTGTCTCTTCCTTCATAGATTGGAAATTTATAGATTTAGGGTTAGATTGGCTCGGCGCAACTCATGGGGAATATTCCACCTAAAGGAAAATTATGGTTGAGGTGGAATGGGTTGATTCCTTATGAGATGTGCCCCTGATGAGAAATGTTTTTCAAATTTGATTCATCCTGATTGGGGGGTGTGTCCTTCAAAAAACTTGTATTTTGATCATTTTAATGTTGTGTGTTTAACATTAGAGAGAGACGCGTGATAAAAGAAGGCAAAACCCAAGCAACGAATAATCCCTGGGGGTAAAGGTTAAACGAGTTTCTACATTTTAGATGTGTCTCAGTCGGAAAGTATTTGTGGACCAGACAATAGTTTTAGGTAATGGGTCCTAGGAAAAACACTGTGACTGTAGATAAGTAAGGCAGTGGAAAGTATCATAATGGCTAGTAGAGCTAGAGGTGATCAAACAAAACACTAATCTGTTGGTCAGAGTAGAAAGATACATTCATTTTTTATTTTTTACATTAATTTTGTTTTCCTTGATTTCATTTAATCAATTCCTATATTACTTTGATATTATACAAGGGGGAGGTAGATAGTGTATAATTTGACTAAATTACAGTAGTTATTTTTTGAATAGAATTAGGATTGTAATTACTTTTCTAAAATTTGGTATTTTATCATTTGAAACCAACAAATAAAAATAAATTAAATTAGCCTGTATTAATAAATTATGTATGGCAATATTTATTTTGCAAGTAACTTCCATAGGTATTTTCCTATTCTCCTATTTGAAATCTATTTACAAAGTAGACTTTATCAGACGCCTTGGTAGAAATGCACCTGATAAAATTTTTATTGATAGAGGACAAAACCGTACCACACATTTTAACTCCACAAAACCCTCTAAACCTTACGAACAAAACTACTGTACCTTACAGTCTTGAATCATCCATTTGAGTTGAAAATACATGAGATTTATACAGTGTATGTTTATTTACTATGGCTTTAATAAAATATACAAACTAAATGTTTATTGTAGAGATTTAGTATTAACAGCCGCAAAACCGGCGTTGCCCTAGTCAAAATAAAATTCACAATAATGGTAATATAATATGTTTTTTTATTGAGTAATACAATATCTTGATTTTAACTTATTCAAACAATCAATACTTGAATGAAAGCCTTTACTTCTACGAGTTATTTTAAGACCAAGACATATTAAATAACTAAAATAATAATGGAGTTACGTATCATTGATTGCAAATAAGTCTTTAAATAATTCTAATTATTGTTTGCTATTCAGCAGCCTGCTTCAGGTACCGGTCCAGAAAATTTCACCATTTGTGCAATTTAAAGAAAACAGTACAACCCGTAGACCTAATCTATAAAGCTAGGATGGATTTGAACTTTTGAGAAAACCGTAAGCCGCACGCCTATCAACCCCATACTTGAATGAAAGGCCTTGATGTGAAACGTATCTGAAAAATATAAGTTTTTCTGTAAACACTCTCTTAATGGCACGAGCCTAAATTAAAGGGTTGTATTTATTCACATTTAAATATTAAAGAAGAGGATTAGCTGTAAGATTTGTTTATATTTATAGTTTGTTTACTTTTTTCTTTTGATTCTACCACACAGTTAGTGCAAATATACAAGTGAGTTTAATTTAAATAAGCAATAAGTATGATTCAGATATATCTGCCGAATTTGCTTGGTATGTGGATGTAACATATTTTTACAGTAGATTTAGAGACCCACATTATTCTCTTAGGTATTCTTGCCCGTGGCGAAGCACAGGCACAACAACTCGTTACTTAGTCTGATAAGTTAGCTCTAAACACATGAGATTGGAGCTCAAGTTGTTATGTCCATAGGTGTAACTGTTACAAAACCTTTACAATAATCATATGTTTCAAAACCTAAAAATATGAAGCAAGCTGTATGTATTGTTTACAACTCTTTGCCTTATATGTGGACAACCGTGTTGTGAAGGGTTGTAATGTTGGCTCTTCTGATGAGCCTCATGCCTCGAGGAAGGTTTCCTGTGTTCACATTTCCGCCAACATTTTCCTCCTAGCTCTCTCTGAAAAGATAAGACTCACACTTTAGTTTCAATCCCACCCTTTCACCTAATGTGTTGTGTGTTTATTGTAATTTCCCCCTTGCTTTTTCGATCCTGTAGTGTAATCTCCATTTTGATTAGTTTTATTCTGACTTATTGTCAATTATAACTTTGTTGGCACTGATTGGTTTTGCTCAGTAACTCGATCTTTAGTTTGTGCTACAGAAAAACGTTACTTAAATTTTTGTTGTGGCGTTTGACAAGTAGAAGGGTTCAATTACCTGTTATCGCTATTAATTACCTGTTATGGTTCAAGTTTCATCCTGACTGGACATATCAGCTCTCTTCCGCCATCATCAGATCCTCATATAAGCACTTATCTTACCTGAAGTGGTGTATAAAAAGTTCGAAATAAAGCATATTTATACACGGTTCGTCTCATAAAACTGTGCAACATAACTTTGTTCTACCTGTCCAACTGTAGGGTGTAAAATGTGTCGTAATATTTTAAAATATTTAGTAATTTGAGGGTTGTTGAAATTGAATATTTTATTGTTGAATACATAAAACAGTTGTAAAGGTGACCAATTTGAATTAGAAACTCCAATCATCATCAGCCCCAAGAGCAAATGATTATCATCCACCCATAGAATGATGATTGGAGAGTCCAATCAAAGTGTATCATCATTTATCATATTTGTGTGTTACCATTTTGCGCGTGATTACTTCATAGCTGTAAACAATAGTTATAAACAATTGTTTAGCGATTTTAAACATTATTACAATAAGCCATGTGCATTACTAAAACAAACAAAACTGTAATTTTTACAGAAAATAAAACATACATTCTAAGTTTCTGATACTACAATTTATGAAATTTTTAACTAGCATGTTAACCAAATAATGTATATGACGATAATACCAAATACTGTTATGGTTGTTAAATACTACCAGTTTTCAGTTAATATACACAGGTAATTGTACAGTATTTGTTTACTCTATTAGGTTATGATAAAATTAACTGAGCATATTCTTTCCAAGTTTATGATTTTCTTCTTACCACTAACATTTTGGAGAAGTAATAACATTTTCTCATAGTTAAATAATTTACCGTGTAAAAGATATAGCTAAAAATATAATAAGGCAATATTGATATTCATGAACAACATTTTCATTTACCGCCGGAACACAAACTTCTATTTCCACCTCGATGGGATTTCTGCAACAATCATTTTCAGGAAATGACAACAAACTGAGATCTTTTTGTTAGCCATTCTCTCGCTGTTAATGGTTGCTTACAGTTTTAATTTATATTTTTGGGAAAGATTTCATTTTGTTTAAGATTTAAAAAAATCTAAGTAAAATACGTAGTCACACTTATGAATTGGCTTGTTTGGTCTAAAATTCATAATTTAAAAGGTAATAAATGAATTAAGAGTTTCTGAGTAGGTTTAGAATAAGTTATCCAATCCATTAATAATCTCATAGGGGAGTTTTTACTTGTAACTTTAAATTTTTAGAGCCAAATACTATACTATTCAATATTTACTTTTAAACATTACATAACGGTCTCAAAGATTTCTCGGTATAGTTTGTCACGTTCATTGTCTGTATTTGCTTTTACAGATTCCCTAACTAAATATTTGGTCTGAAACGTCAAATCTCACACATTTATATTATAACTGTAATACCACATTATGCTATACATCTATTATTCAGATACAACCTATTACATCATTATTTCCGTTCAGAATTTTAAATTATGATAAAGATCATTTAGGAATAATTCCAGATATTAATAAATACTGATAAACATTGTAAGTTACAAACATTTTGAAACAATTAATCCTACTTTTTAATAATACAAAAATGGTTATAGCCTAAAAACCTTATTACAATTATGATGCGTTTATGCTTGTACACACATCACTTATCAACTTCATCATAGCTTGAATAGGTCACTCACTGCACAGCTATGTTAACGTTACTAGTAAAATATGGGACATATTTTCAAATAAGTTAGAATTACGTTTCGCTTACTGGATAAAGTTTCAAACCAATCTATTATTCGTTGAATGTGAGGAAAATCTAGGACAAAGTGAACCCGTCCAATAAAATCTGGATTGAAACAAACAGAATTTATTGGCCAGCAAGTTTTATGCTGGAAGTTTTAAGTTGTTTAGGATTAAGGCCAGCGTATGAAAGGAACAAGTTTAAATATCATTGGGACATCGGACTGGATAAAGCGGAATAGTTTACTTGTATTGTACGATGCATTGCATCTGTATTCACCACTCAGACGACTTGTTTGTGTTTTACCATTTTATGTTGTATTTAGTGTATCTTTACCAACAACTGTAATTGTGATTTAACAAAAATAGTTTTGGCTTAAACTAAGTTATTTGATGAGGAATTAGCCTACATGTTTGCAAGCTAAAATTTATCCTTAAACATTTCCTAAAGGTTTTTACAATCTATCTGTCTATATCTATCTATCTTATATATACTGTATAAAATAGGCTAAGCCGTTTTTTGTTAATTAAACTCCTCTGTTATTATTCGCCCGATTTTAATGTTTGAGGTCTCAAAATAAAGGGTTAAACGTGTAGTTGTGCCCTAGAGTCAATATATGACAAAATTAATTTTTTTCTAAATTTGATATCTTGTATTCTATTTTAATATGAGTTGAGCATACTGAAGATTTGCATATATGTTTTTCTATTCCAAATTTACTATTCCTTGTTTTATTAAGTTGAAATTGCACTTACCTTAAGGTACAACTCCATAATTTTTTTTGTTCTTAAAATTTAATGATCAGTGAGTTTAAGCTTGGGCTATTGATATAGCAATAGTCTACAACTTAGTATAAAAAGTCAATAGTTCAAGTGAGTGGTTTTGGCCTATGATCTTTCTAGGCTTACATCGATATATATTTTCTTCTTTTGCATCCTGTGAAGCATGGTCTTAGTTTTGTCATGTTATATTTAAATAATTTAGAACTATTTTTTAAGATGTTCAAGGTACCATTCTACCCATTCTAGTATTTGAATGAAACATAGAATAAAACTGGATAAAACAGTATTTTATGTCACAAAATCTCCACATTCTAAAACCTCTTTTTTGCTTAATCTGGACGCATGCATCGTCAGCTATGGCGATGTTAGTAGAATGTAACTCTAAGGGGATGTTTGATTAATGTAGTTGAGTGTGTCGCCACTAGGAGTGCTGCTCGTCCTTAACCACCCCCATCCCCAAGACACCACCCGCACCTCCGCCTTATCTATCCGTCTGTCACTGCCACTGCCTTAGCCTCGGGGGTAGGGGGATGTTTTGGCGAAAATATGGCAAATTTATTACACTCACAGTTGAATTAAATTGCAGTTCCTTGTGAGCTTGGCTGCTTTATGTGTTATTTATAAAGATAATATGAATATTTTAAACAATCGTGAAATATCTGTTCCACATTTTTACATATACATATTTATTTTCTGTTAGCTATTATCTTCCGGAATGGATGACATGGAATCCTTGAACTCCAATGAAGTGGAGATGAAAAAGTTATTATTATTATCATTATTACCAATTGAGATGGGACGCCACCTAGGAGCGTATTTAACTCCGAATATGAGTAAAGGATGAGTGTAGAATGTTGCAAGATGCTGTTACTGACAAAGATCAGCTGTTTCATCATCCAGGATCATTTATTAAAAGCCCAATGATCAGTAACAGCTGGGTACAGTTGTGAACCATCATCTTCTGAACTTTATTGGGATCGAACCGGTAACCTTTTGATTGTCAGGCAAACACTATAAATACTTAGCTACCCAACCATAAATATGGGTAAAGGAACTTAATAATTAAATGAATGTCTGGAACTATTTTGCCAACGTGACCTTGTAAAATGGGAAAACCAGACGAGATGTAAAGAATATAACATTTATCAAAATTAAATTACTATTAAATTTATAGTGCTCACCTGTGACGCATAGCGACACGCTATATTTTACATAGTGTGTGCCGTTCGCGAAGTCGGGCTGCATGACTATCTCGTTGCCTGCCGCGACTGCATAAACGCGCTACCCCCACCCTCCTAGACCTCTCCTCCTTCTTGCTCAACCAACCGTCAGACGAAAAGGAAGCCAAAAATTCGCCGAACCGGACTCTCATGTTACGGATAAGTTTTTTACCTTAGCTTAGGACTAAAATTAATAGCAATAATGTCTGGCTAGTTCAGGAAACAAGCGGGGAGCCCTTCTGGCTCACCCGACTATTGAAATGAGGTCAATTAACTCTTAGCTGAGATGGCTGCCTTCAGCACCCATCCTTATCGAACATGAAATATTAAACCACATGTTCCCAGAATGTAACTTAGCAATTATTTCCAGTTATCCAAGTTCAGTTCTTAGTGGGAAGGATAGATTAATATGTAAATAGTTAGTTCCATAGTTCAAATCAAAGCTGGCTAGGCGGGTGTTCTGATCTGGGTAAAAGGTCTCCGTCCCTCTGGTCCCCAGCAATCTTCCTAATTTTATTGGTAGCAGATTCAGCAGGCTTAAATTAAGTTTGGTCCAGACACACCTATTCCTAACCTATTAGCCTTACCCTGTTTATTCCCTCCTGATTACCCGAATTCCCTCCTCCATACCATTAACCACCCATTACCCCATCATCTAACCCTCACCGAACGGCCCCCCAGCTACACACCTAGTAATCAGGACTTGGTCAATCATGAAAACCTGAAAAGTCAGTAGCTGTTTAAAGGCTTAAAACCTAACCCAACTACTAGTTTCCATGGGTTTTTATACATTTTTCGGTTAAGGAAAAAAACTACTTTAATCAATAACAAAGCTGTAAAACTCATTTCATTCCATTTTACCCTGATCCTTAAAAAATATTGGGGTTTAAAATGCTCAGTTGTGTTCAAATCTTAATTTGTACAGTACAACAATAATGTTACTACACATTTTCGTACTACCTCCCCAAATTAAGGCTGTGGACTATGTTACCGGAAAAGCTCTGTAAAGACAGTCCTAACCTAACCTAATATACTAATTAGTGGTAGTGGTAGTGAAGTAATGGAAAAGGTCCAAGGGTGCAAATTATTAACCTCAAAGGTCTTAGGTCACATGAAACCAATCTTTAGTTCATCAAATGTGTTGGTTAGTTAGTAAAAAGTTAAAATACCTCAGTCATAATATTCATACAATCACATTAGTCTTTTTATCATTATTGCAGTAAGCACAACAATGTGTTTTATTCAACTGTTACATATACATGTTGTGAAATGTCAACCCACGTGTGCAGATTCCATTTGCTAAAGTAGTTGTAGCTGTCAGCAAGTCTACTGCTACAGCATACGAGAGATAAGCTAGCATTGTCCTCTAAATCCTTACAGTCAGACTAAGCACTTACATTGTCAATAAGAATGGACCATTAGCTCTGCTAAAGGTCCTTACGGGGATTGTCAATAAAGTAAGTGATTATGCTTTCAATTGGGGTTGTGGAAAATGTATGGTTTATTGTTAATGTTATCTTGGGAGTTTGGGAAATACACCGTGCATTATACTTTATGAAATACATTTATATAGTTTTGGTCATTTGTGGTAGTAACAGACATTTTACACGCACAAATCTTAGGTTTGATAGTAGGTGGAATTGGAATGAGCAAGTAAATTAAGATGTAAGCAAAATTGATAATGATTATCAAGATTTATCACACTAGCCCCCTTAAAGTGTACAATTTAGCTTGATACCTATTCATTTTGATTAAATTAAATGTGTATGTAGAAATAGACAAATATTCCTATAGGCCTATATATTTCTTTCAAATCGTACCACTATTTCAATAGACATGATTTAGCCCCTGAGCTGAATTGATGACTATAATATAAATAAGCTCAGAGCTGTGACGAGGTAATTATATTATAGCCACTATTTCATTCATAGAAATATTAGGCTACTCAGGATAGGATTCACAGCTAAAATCCCGAATTCAAACAGTTTTTGTACGGACGGTAAAATATTAAAAATAAAATATTGATAAGTCTTATGTAAAAAAACTAAGTTCTTTAATTGCTGGAAAGTTTCAGAAGGCCAGATGTTTACTCAGTAAAACATCATGGTTTTCTCGTTATTTGCAGCTAAACTAACCACAAATGCTTATTCACAGTTTAGCTACTACTTGTTTATAGTTTTATCCACATGAAAGAACAAACTTTATTGCCGAGTGATGTTTGATAGACTGCATGTTGCTCCAACTGTGGCGTTGTCTTCTCTTTATTTATTCATGTTGTCATCAACTCAACCACGCAATGTTCGTTCATTTCGCCTCAATTTTGTGACAACATTTATGTCCGAAATAGTCGTTATTGGTTGAATATGTTGTATTTGTGTACAGTTACATGTATAACTTAATACAATTTGTTTATAGATTTCTTGGATTTTGATTACCTAAATGCATTGTTTTAAATTATTTTTTCATACACATTTAGTTTCTGGATTTCACAGTTTTAAGAGACAAAGAAGTTATGAAAAATCTTTAAAATAGTTCTATGTTCAAAGTAAATTGATGTAAAATCCATCGCTGACCACAGGAAATCATTGTTGCATTTGAATATAAAGCCGTTGTTTCCGATCAGTGATGAAAAAATGGACAAAAATGGTTTTGAATAGATTATAAATTACATAGAGACACACTAGGATACATAATATAAGGTGAAAATAAGTAATTTGTTGAAAGAAGACTATAGCTTTGTTACTAAGATCTGTCTTTTAGTCAACAAAAGTTACTAAAAGTTCAGTCAATAATTAAAGGGCAGCTGGTTTCAAGGTTGTTCCATCAAAACTTTATTTTACTCTCTTCATATAACCAGCAACTCACTGATTCCTACTTTATCATTGTGTCCACTCAGCAAGGTAACTAAGCCTGCTGTAGGCCTAGATAATTCTAAAAAAATATTACATTGGTGGTGGGTTTTTTGTAAAAAATTCTATTTGTTGTAAATACAAGTTAGAAAGAGAAATACTGAAAAAATAGAGGGGACAGTGGAAATAAGATACTTGTACTAGGTTACGAGGTAGGAGATCATGAATCCCTAGCAGACTGTGACAGTTATGAGGGGTTACGTCTGGTATACAACCAGGTGAACTGTAATGTGGTTGTGTGTTCTACCTTTCCTTGTGACAAACTGTGTGTGTACACATTACGAAATAGAGGGGACAGTAGAAATAAGATACGTTTATTAGGTTACGAGGTAGGAGATCATGAATCCCTAGCAGACCGTGACAGTTATAAGGGGGTTACGTCTGGTATACGGCCAGGTGAACTGTAATGGGATTGTGTGTTTTACCTTTCCTTGTGACAAATTGTGGGTGTACACATCACAAAATAGAGGGGACAGTTGAAGTGGAAATAAGATACGTTTATTAGGTTACGAGGTAGGAGATCGTGAATCCCTAGCAGACTGTGACAGTTATGAGGGGGTTACGTCTGGTATACGGCCAGGTGAACTGTAATGTGGTTGTGTGTTCTACCTTTCCTTGTGACAAACTGTGTGTGTACACATCACAAAATAGAGGGGACAGTGGAAATAAGATACGTTTATTAGGTTACGAGGTAGGAGATCATGAATCCCTAGCAGACTGTGACAGTTATGAGGGGTTACGTCTGGTATACGGCCAGGTGAACTGTAATGTGGTTGTGTGTTCTACCTTTCCTTGTGACAAACTGTGTGTGTACACATTACAAAATAGAGGGGACAGTAGAAATAAGATACGTTTATTAGGTTACGAGGTAGGAGATCATGAATCCCTAGCAGACTGTGACAGTTATGAGGGGTTACGTCTGGTATACGGCCAGGTCAACTGTAATGTGGTTGTGTGTTCTACCTTTCCTTGTGACAAACTGTGTGTGTACACATCACAAAATCATCTAACAACTAAATTTTTTTAATATAACTGGAATTTGATGTGAATTGGTTATGTGGTAAAAATGTAAAAAGAATACCTATCAATATTATTTTTGTTTAGACAAATAAATAAGTAAAAACTTGTTTTATAGTCCTAATTAAATATTTACTGTAGTTTATAAATATGTACCGGTAATCAATAGTCACATTGAGGGTTTAAAATAATAGTAATTTGAGCTTTTAACCAGAAGCTAAATATTTAAAACCTTTTTGAATGTGTAATGAATTGGGCATCAAATTAACACTAAACAAAACTTATTGATTTTTTTTATGTTACTTTTCAGTATAGATTGTTTCATATGTAAAAAAAACTGTTTTAACTTTATAAAAAAAATACCACCAAAGCAGCAAGTCTTAGTAATGTAAGCAAATTTCCTGCAGATTCATTGACTTTTTTATTCAAAAAGGTTACGTGTATAAAATTAGACTACATAACATAAAAAAGGACGTAGATAATGGTCCTTCAGTTGTAGACCCAGTCCCTACCCCTCAATAGTTGCCATTTGATTCGGAGAAAACTTATTACTTTTATGCAGGATAGCCTACTTACCAGCAGTTCATTTTAATTTTTTAGGTAATCAGCTACTGTAGTTATATTAAGCAACGTGTATGTAGCCTAAATACAAGACAAATAATTTTTAGATTCATAAATTACTATTATAAATTTCATCCATTTTTAACTACTGTACTTTAATTGGTATTTCTCTACATATGTTGTGCCAATATGTAAAAGTAAGTACAGTATTTTTAGTTACAATAACTGCATTTTCCTCACTCCTTTGAACGCTTTAAAAAAGTAGCTGGAAAAATGTTAATGTATTTACATTGGTGTTATATCAAAGAACATGAGTGACATTATAACCCACATCTCAGCACACAAGTCATTGAAGCTCTGTGCTGCAGGTTATGTAACATCGTAAACTTTCCTCTAGCTCGGCTCAGACGAGGATTGTAACATACGAGATTGTAAACTCATCTGGTAATGTTATTTCTATCTCATACATTTATTAAATTAAACTGTATTAAATTAAACCCACATATGTCGTTGTCTTAAAAGATACATATAAAAACCCTAATAATTTAGTATATTGAGGCGTTGCTGTACGCAAGTAGTTTCAAAGAAAATATAAAAAAAAACTTTAAACTATTAATTATAATCAATGTTTAATTGGAAATAAGTCAACCGATGTATTGTGCTTGTTTGTAGATAAATTTTGATCAAATTTGTCTGATTTATTTATTTAATACCAAGCGATTATTATTTCACTGAAATACACATATTATTACATTCCCTGTAGCAGCTAACCTAAGTAGGTATTCATTGAATTTAATGTTATTATTTAATAGGGAATAAATCTAGTAATAAATCCTGTCAGGAACATTTGTCTTGTCTGCAGGTTTGCTGTGCCATGCTGTGTGTTTTTTTTTACTTTTGTATAGTTTTATAAAGTTTTTTTGCATTGTAAGCAAAACTACTAAGTTGCTTATTGTCTCAATTCTAGCAGTTTGTCCTAAGGGAATAAAAAAGTTTTATGTTGGTTTGAAAATGTCTTAAAATCCATACTTTGAACAAATTTGACAATTCATACTTGTCTGAAATGTATTCCAAAACAAGCAAACACAATCAGCAAATAAAAAAAAAACAATAAAAAAACTCAAAAAAAAAATACAAGGACAAAATTTTTTACTGACAATCTACTTTTTCAAGAAGCCAAATAGATGGAAATGTGTTCAATTGGAATGGTTTGTGAACTTGTTTGAATAAACATATTTATACAGGTAATTCTTATACTAAATTTCAACAAACTATGATAATTTTTTGTTTACAATACCCATGAGGCTTTGAAGGTTGTATTTCAATACATAAATTTTAAGCTGGGCTTTTTTTAAATTTAAGGGACCACAAAAAGTTATAATTGGTGCTAGATAGGTCTCACCATGATGATAATGACGTTACTGTCATTTCAATAGGAAACTACGAGTTCAGTAGCTCTACATGGATTTACTCTGAAAAAAAACAAACAGTTTTTTTGTCGTTGAAAAAAGATTATAGTTATCAAACATTTGAACGTCAAACTCGGAAAGTGTCTTTAGCAATCTACAAACTAAGTGCACCAAAACTGGAGTTAGTTTACGGAGTTGAAACATATAAGTGTAACATTTAGTGTCAAAAGGCTCCACATTATTTGCTTGATAACACTCCATTGTAGGGGAGGGGGTAGTTATCTCACCAAAGGAGGGGTGGAACTCCCCTAACTGCACATCTCATGTGATTTGTGCGCCACAAAAAATGAGATATCGGGTGTTTTCAAATGGAATGGTTACACTGAGCGTTCTAGCTCACTGAAATGTTTTCCAGCCAGTTGACGGGTAAATGCTCTTATAGTAAAATGTAGGTCATATAACAATGACACTTGTGATTGAATATGTTTGGTAATTTTGTCATAAAGAGAGTGGTCAGGAAATAAAAATAAAATTCCAAGAAAAAGTTTTTTGCCACTGTGCTATAATTATTTTAGTAAATATTGAGCAACATTATCACTTTTAATTTTAAGCTACAATTTTTCTGACCAAATGCTCAAATTGGCATGAACCGGTGAGTATGTACCATGAATGTATATTTGTTAAAAAAAAACTTGACCTCATTCTCATCTAAAAATCATCAACATCCATATAATACTCAACATAGAAACACTCTTCAGTCCTCTATCCATAAAACTGTTATTTGAGAAAGCTCATTTGTATATGGGTAGTAAACTATTCACCTAACCAAATCAAATCGACCGAAAAGATTGATTTAGGGAACATTTGGACCTATTTTGTCCTTATCCAGTTGAAGAATTTTTTTGTAACTAATGTAACTTTTTTGTTATATTTTTAAACTTCTGATCTAATTTTTAATAAATTACTTATAACAATAAAATAAAATTTATTATATAATGTATTTTGTTGTAAAAAACTGATGTGTCATACGTTAATTGGTGATTATGTAAATTCTATGTGACAAATAAATATTTCATTTAGTAATTTAATTTCAGTAAATGTCAATAGCTCTTAGTACCATTAATCTTTTACCGGTACCAGGAGTCACTGATTGATTTGATTATGTACAGTTTGTTAAATTTTTACACATTGAATATAACAGTTCATATTTGTATAAAACAAGTTTTCAGTTAAAAACACACAGTAAGTTCAATTGGCACAGTTTCAGCTCACAAAATTTTTGAGTTGAATCTATGGTTCGGCTTTTCACCACTTATTCTTATTGTCCGATCATGCTGATTTGTGAACTCCGTTTGAATTAACGTTGATTTAAACATTTGTACTAAATTTAATTAAAATCTTATCATTTTTTATCAAGTTATCGCGCTAACGGGAACATGATATTAACATGATATCAATACACAAATATGTACTTATGAATTTGTGTTTTTGGGGTGTTTTTGGAAGGGTAGGTAAGGAGTGAATTCCTTGAAACAAAAGTTGTTTAGGGATGATGTATTTTAATATTGTAAATTTTTTGTAGTATTAATGACATTGAAGAGGACACCCGACGTTTGAAAAATACACAATGTTTCGGATTCCTTTCATACCAGAATAGAAGATACTTAATCCTTATAAGATAAACCCTCATAGAGTTAAATCTCATATACGCTACGGGACACATGTTGTAATATTTTGACACTTATTTTTTTGTTAAAAATATTTGTATTTTAACTGCACATTTTCCACATTTAACATTTGCCAGTCCAAAACTTGATGATATAGATATGAAAAACTAGCAGTAAGTGGGTGTGTGAGCGAGCGACTTGTCACCTTGTGTGGCCGGTGCCTAACAGTTCTGGTAAACCCAATATTGTTAAATAGTACTTCTAAGCTGGTCCACCAGGTTGTATCGTGTAAGTACAGTTATTAGCAGATTTTCTTTAAATACGCCGGTACTTATAGGTGAGTGGAGATTTTTATTTTTTACTCTGAGTCCAATGAGCTTTGGGGTGTGAAGTGTCAAGTTATCAAAATATTAACCTTACAACAAATACCATAGTAACTTAAAATTATCTCTATTGTCAATTTTTAATAAAATATTCCAAATTACAATGTTTACTCGAAGTGCTAGCAGAGTGTTGTCGTTGATAGAGGAGTTGGACGGTGGTTTTGGTGTGACTGTCGCACACTTAAGTGCCAGTTGGCGAGCTAGGTACGGGCGCAGCATTGACATAGGTGCAGTTGGTTTATTGCAAAGATCTGTTGACCGAGGATATTTGCGATATAACGTGAGAAATGGAAGGTACTACTTCAGACGAAGGCCTGTAAATACTCATCTTGTTTATTCAGCAGAAGAGAACGAAACTGCAGAATCGGCACCAGCCGAGGAGGCGAGTCCAGCTGCGATTGAACCGTTGCAACCAGTTGTTGTTGTAGAACCATTGCCGAACAATGGAACAGTTACCATGCCATGTTACGGTAGCGTTGGAGACATGAAAAGATCTAGTATCAGAAGGTCCATCAGAGTCAATGCGTCTCTAGCCAACACCAACAGTGGAACTCTCAAGAGGCATAGGTTTGATCAACTGATGCTTATGCAAGATCCTACCGTGTTGAAGAAAATGCGACTTTTGGGTGATGAAAGTGATACGTCTAACTGTTGATGGAGGTAACTGTAACCAACCAGAATAAATTATTGTGTGCAGGTTTATTAGCATTTTTCTGGGTGTAATCTGTTAGTAATGGTGAAATATTCTAAGAATTGTAAATTTATGTGAAGTTTTATAGTCAAAGATTAAACTGCATTGGGACCTTTTCCGTTAATTCACTACCACTACTTTTAGAGCAATATATTACTAGTAGTTATAGTGGTAGTGAAATAAACTTTGGTTAGGTTAGTATAGAGTTATAAAAACCTAACCTAACCTAACCACAGTCCACTAATGTTAGTGAATTAACGGAAAAGGCCCCTGCATTGTGTTTAGGTTAAATTAAAAACTTACAGATTCAAGAATGCATTTTAAAATAAATTGAAATCATTTTCTAACCCCGGTTTAGTATTGATAAGAATCGCAGTTAACTTAGATTTTAAATTATTTTACTCCGAATAACTAAAAAACCTTCCCGTAGTAGTATATCTGTGTGAGCTTTGTCATGGCTCATTATGTAGGTCGCTGGCAAGTATAAACTAATGAGAGACAGTGAGGGAAGGTTGTTACACTGTGTATGTTTGTGTGTGTGAGAGAGAGAAGTTGTTACTCGGTGTTGGAGTGGTCACATTGTAGCTGCTATTTATTCTCTCACGGGACTCACTTGTTGTTTTTCTACACCAATATTGAGCGCAATGTAAAATAACTCTCTCTGTCTTTTATGAGCTGCCCCACGTGCATTTACACTTGTTCTTTACTATAGGTACAAGTATTCCTAATTTGAACTATACATGTTACAAAAAGATGGTTGGCCCTTTCTTTTTTAATCAGTAACAGAGTGTTTTAATCAGGCCCAAAGTTACTTTTAAAACCGTTTGTGATGGATTAGGTAAGCCTGATATGGTACTTAAACGGAACAGTCAATCATTGGTTCACTTTTAGTGAATTTCCCATATAGGGAATAAGCTATTACCGTTAAGTAGGTCTCATGGTAAGACCTAGACCCGGGACCGAGTTACTTTTTCGTTTTGAGGTCCCTAGAGTCCAAAAACACAATCGGTTTAAATTCATATATATATATTTATATATGTGTCCGTTAGCACGATAACTCGAGCAAAAATGATCCGATTTTGATGAAATTTGGTATAAACAGGTAAACCTACATTTATTCGAACGAGTTCGCGAACCGGCATGATTGGACTTTGGGAACAGGGGTTTATGTTTGTGGGTTAAAAATTGGGTTTTCCCATTTTTCACCCTGAAAACATAAAATTTTGCAATTTCTTTCCAAACCATTTTGTAGAGCTAAAAAAACAAATAATTTTGAAGCATGTTTGTATGCCTAACGGTTACAGAAAAAATCCCAAAAAAGTGTAAATTTAAAATTACTGTGTTATTTTTATGGAGAATAAATAAACTTTTGTAGCTTGCTTGTCTATGTAGACATTTTAATTAAATTTTTAAATTTTGTTTGCTTCATACTAGGCTATTAATATTTCAAACCGCAATTTTCTTCCCTGTAGCAGAAACCTAAGTACTCATTAAAATTAATGATATTTAAATAGGAAATAAATCGGACAATTTTAAGGGAATAATTTAGTGGAATTCCAACCAGGTAGATGGAAATTCACTTAGTCTGCAGGTTTGCTGCGACGAGGGTATTTTTTAATCAGTGACAGAATACACAGTCAATCATTGGTTCACTTTTTAAACTATACAAGGCCTATATTCTATAATTGAAATACTACATATTTAAAATTTTTTACCAACAAATTAAGTTGAACACACAAACTACCTAGGTTTACAAACAACTAAATAACTAGTTATATTATATATTTTTTTTAGTGATTTTTTCTACGCAATAAAAATTGCCAGTTGAATTTGACTGTTTAACTGGGCTTAATCTTCAAAACAAAGGTAGTTGGCAGAAGCCTAATGGAAGCCGAGAATCAATACAGGTTGTTGTGTGTCCGTGGCCAAAACAAATAAACTTCAGTGGCTTTCATTTGTACTTCTTGTGTTGGTCACCGGTCCACTTCTGGTCACTTCCTCGTGTTTAACTTTTTACACAAACATAAAAAAAAGATAAAGTTACCATTGTTATGTGAGACAGATTTAATTTTGGTGATAAAGGTCACTAAATATTTACTATAAACTATGATATGGTTAAACATTTTGTTTTATTGTTGGGACAGTTGAAAATCACACTCATTACCTAATTTAAATAATTAATTTCACTGAACTTGGTAGAAGGTGTTTATCATTTAATAATTTTAGGTTTGAATTTTGAATACAAATATGCAATAAGGAGATTGATTTGAAAAAATCATTTCCTTCAAACCCTATTTTCTATGGCAACGATAAATATAATAATTGTACTATTGTACGCTGTGGAAAGTTACTTGTTCATTGTAATAATAAACTGATATTGTTTTTCTTTTAATGTATTTTATAATATGTTTAAATACCTATATAAAAATTATATTTCAACAGATGCATTATTTTGGTAAGGTAAAATCAATGAGTCCAATAGTCGAGTTCCCACCTCAAGATGGTGAGGACAGTTTCACTATCAGTAGGGTGTTTTACAGGGGGGTGTTTTGCTTTCCATTCCCCTCCCCCATCTCCACTTCTAAAATTGCCAATCCCTTCTACTCTTTTATTTTTAATGACTTAACTTTCACCAACTCTCGCTAACTACTTAAAATGTAACCAACAGGTTTTTCCAAGAAGCTCAGTCTTGGTTTTTATAAGCTTTTGTCAGTGTACTGTTTTTTATCAAGTTTATACTAAACAATATTTTATTATGAAAGAGCAAAATGCACTTTGTTGTGCTAAATATACCTTTTTGACTATAACTTTTTTCCATACACTATGATTAATTTTGGTGGAAATTCAGTTTAAATAAATATTTTGATACAATTTTGCAATGTAAATAATAAAGTCTTTAAAATTCCTATAATAATTAAATTTTAATTTTTTAATTTGTTATATTCCCCCCCCCCCTGTAACAACAAACCTCCATACTTCCATGTGAAATTCCATTTGATTTGTTGAATTTTGGTTCATTCGGTGAACACAGTTTGCTGAGCTTTTTCTGGAATCCTAAAAATGAAAACTGTAGTGGTGCCGAACCTAGATCTTACCATGGCTACTGCCCTGCTAATAACAATAACAGTTTTTCTAAACCTAGTCAAATGTAAATCTAGCTGAATCAATACAAAATTCAGGGCATGTAACAAAAATATGGTAATGAAACAACTGATAAAAATACTGTATTTATTACGTTTTCAATACCTAAATCAACAAAGCCAACAGAGTATAGTAATTAAATTATAAGAGTTAAAAGAAAGTTTTAAGTTCACGGTTTTTGTGTCGATAGGGATTATAGCTATTATGTTTCCTAGAACTTTGACATTTCAACATACATTAAGCTTGTTTGAAGTCAGTATTGGCGTTTAAAAACATATATTGCATCTATTGCAGCGTTTCTGCATACTCTTGATTTCTAATAATTTGGTACCGGTATTTCGCATTTTCAAGCAAACCAGTTAGTCCCAAGTGTCCAAGAAAAATTTGAATCTTAAGGTGAAAAGCCATATGGAAGATCATGACCACCATTAGAGTAAAGAACTGGGAAATGGTTAGCCGAAAACTATTTGTATGAAATGCTACAACATTTATTCAGAATAGCATGTTCCAACTTTGCCATTTCGGTGTGATCTAGTTTAGTGTATTTTTTACTTGAAGGTTGAATAGCAATAACTCTCAAGTTTATCGGTCTAAATTTATGGACCATAAAATTAACATTTATTCCAGAGATCAGTAAATTCATACACATTGTAAAATATTAGCTCTTTGTGAAACTTCACATTCATTTGGTATTTACCTGGTTTTAAAAATGTCACCAAACTAGGAACTAGGTTGAAATGGATGGACAATGAGTTCCTTACTATTCTGTGAAGATTTGTGTGGCAAAGTTGTTGGAAATTTTCAACTTTTACTTTTCACCGCTGGATTTTATTGCCGTTACAAATCAGTTTTCCTTGGGGAGCCAAGTTGGAAACCAGAATTAAGTTGGCCAGATTGCGATTGTTTGTCCTCCCCTCATTTCGCCCTTAACTTAATTTGAAGTTCATTGCTTCTTTTTCATTATTAGTTGGAGTGCTTACTAATCTCATGGATGGAGATGGTCTGCATTTTATTTCAAAGCAGTGGGTTGAAATCTTGTAGGTCACAGTGTAGTAAACAACTCGGAACTAAGCAGAAAATAATTTTAAGGGTTTATTTGATTTGAAACCATTTTCAAATTACTAGAAATTTACTTTTACACAAAGTGATACATTATCTTGGTAACTGTCTAAATAAAAATGTTTGGATGAATGCACAGGAAAAAATAATGTGACCTTTTAAAATCTAGTGCAGAAAAAAGCTACACACACACCATAGGTTATAGAAACCAAACCCAACCGCAGGCCTACCACTCAATAAATTATATTACTCGTTAAAAAATTAGATCCACTATGAAATAGTTAAACATTTCACTCCTCCCGCAAGCCCATAGAGTAAAGCCATCTGAAAAGTCGTTACTGAGCCATCCAAGCCATTTAACTAGCTTGGGAAAAACTTCTTGTAACTTTTGCAAATATTAAAAACTTTACACTTACAGAAATCTTAAAGTGCTAATACACATTCAGGTTTGGAACACCAAACTCCATAACTCCATAAATATTATTTTGCCTACTAAGAAAGTACATTAAAAAATGTATATTTTTTTGTCACCTAAATTCTAACTACTATTAATAGTCGATTATTTTATCTTTTAGAAGTTTATTATTTAAATTTGACAATAACATTTCCTTAGCAATTTTCCTTAAATAAACCTTTGCTTGAAAATGTATGTAAAAATTGGTAATGTTGAAATGTCTAATGGAAATTATAAAAAATAACAATCCATACTGTAGGCCTTGGACGCTTTGTTTGACAACTTAGGCTATTCTTACCTCAGTCTGTAGTCCAAAAATTCCAAAGACATACCTAAGAATAGCCTAATTTGTCAATTAATAATAATCATATATTATAGTTTACTTGAGAAGATGTAGTACTCATAACATCATCAATTACATCACAAGCCCAAGTGCTTTAGGATAGAATCGTTTTACCTGTCGTGATATGATGATACAATATGGACATAACTTAAAAAAATTTGAATGCTAAATAAAAGTGTAATAGACACGTTTGCATAAAATTAGCCATGCATTTCATAAAATAGCAATATTAATTTAAAAAATTTAAATGTTGCCATTTTGAAATTTTTAATTGGATTAGATTTTTTTTTCTAACGTTGGTCTGTTTTACGTCATTATACACAAGTTGCCAAGTTTCATAATGATCGGTTGACAAATTTCAAAGATAAAAATGTTTATATGAAAAAAAAAAACAAAATGACGGATATCTGGTTAACGAAGGGAATTTGGAAAAAATGTTTTTCTAGATTTTTTTCTTTATTTTGACCCATAACCATTTCCCGGAGATTGGCTGTTTACTTACAGGACACCCTGTATATACGTTTGATTGTATTATTCCACATCCACACTATATTGTATTATTGAATTAAACTAGTTTACATACTATTCCTTTCAATTTAATTTCAAACCAAAGTATGTAACAACCGGCAATCTCAATTATCAGCAAACGTGATGTTAATGAACGGTATACAAACACAGGACCAGTGTGTAATTGGAGTGGGAAGTGTGCAGTATACAATCACCATTCCTGTGTAGGAGATAAAGGTTGAAGGTGGATGTGCTACTGTGTTTACCTCACGTAGGAGAAACTTTTGGCTGAGTAAATATTAGCAGAGTCATCTTTGTAGCTCGACGATGGTTAGTAGTCACCTTTCAAAGCAAATTCGTCTGTTGTCAATTATTTTGAATGAGGTAGCTATTTGGACTTTGGGTCTTTTATACAAAATTTATGTTACCTGTGCAAATTAATTTTTACTTTCTCCCCATATACATAGTCTATAGAGAAAGTATTGCTTTCGTCAAAATTTTAGAATTCAAATTTAATATCCGTTTAGGATTCCCCTGAATCCTCAAAAAGTGGTTTTCGGAGTTTGATTTTGATGAAATATGTGAGTACTATACTTTGTTCACAATATTTAGGCGGCTTAAGGGGAACTACTCCAACCACTTTTTTCATATTTATTGCATACTCAGCTGTTAAACTATTTTTTAAAAGGTGAGGGTCATGTGAAGGGGATAGATTTCTTCCTCTAAAACCGCCTAAAAATATGAACGAAGTATAATCCATGGTATCTTCAGGTGTTTTAATTTTTTTATGGTGATTTCTCATAAAAACCCATAAATTACAGGAAAAATTTTATTTTACAAAATACTCCTGAAATGGTCTTTATTAAAATTGATTATGTTGAGGTCCTTTGAATGCTAAACAAACAAACATTGTATAGCTCCCAATTCTTTTAAAATTATGTTTCAAAAGTTATTGCACCTGTTGTGATTTTCCCCATATATTATCATAGTTACTCCTCGCTTACCCATGATAAGGATTGTTGGCAAGTAATGGGAGAAAGTAGGCCTATGTTTGAAATTGCTGATACCGTTTATTGTTTTAATTATTTATATACATAGTGCAATATATCCGGTATTATTAAAAATTTTAGTGATTTTGGAGTTGTTCTGGTCAGAATTCCATCAAAATTTCAAAACTAGTCTGCTTGTAGTATCTCATATAAAGCTAGATACAGTTAGGTTGATTGTTTTTCAATCCCTAAAGAAATATAGAATTTTAGAGTCAAAGTGCCCATTTAGCTCCAAAGGATTCCTTTGTTTTTTCCCTTAGATTTGATTCCATTGTCTTTGACATCATTATCTTAACAAAAATCCTTCAATTCAGGCTAATTTTCTTCTCTCAAAATCATCATGCAGGAATATCAAAGGGTGCTTTTATTTGGACATTAATTTAACAAAATTCTTTTCTTTTTAAATTATTTTTATAACATAAACAAATGACATAAAAGGACTCGTAAGGACGTCTCTGAACTTTAAACATTGAAAATTGTCAGAATAAACAAATTTTATGTTAATACATTTAATTTTTTCTGTCAACTTAATGTTTCAATAGGCATTGTCAAATAAATATTTAAATATCCTAATAATTAGTCATTAAAACACCATAAATATATGTGTGGAATTTTTACATAACTTAATTCAATGATTAAATGTGTCCATTGTTACTGATAAACTCAAATACACATTGTGTTTGCAGTTAACTGTTAACTGTTAGTTCAGTGATTATATTGTTAGCTCGGACAGCTGATTTTGTAACACCATAAGTACAATGGTCTTGTTTTAAATTTTGTTTTATTGTCACAGAAATGTATTTCTGTAGTATAATTTGAGATTTTCGGCAACTTTGTAAAACTTATTTATTATAAAAAACCTTTACTCATAGGCTATCAAAAAATGATTTAGCACTAATAAAAAAAATCAAACAAACAAGAGTTTAAAACAATCTATTAAGCAAATGAGAATACCCTGTCCATCCATTATATAGAATTAACAACAATGTAATGTAAAATAGATTTTATTGTTTACCTACATTACGGATAGCTGTTAGTAAAATATTCATCAGGGAAAAACTATTTAGTAAATTATATAGAAATTCAACAATAAGCTTAATTCATTGGTGTTAAATTTACAAAAATAGCCTAATGAAGCCCATGTATTATGTAACTAAATCTGTTTGTATTGTATAAAAGAAACGTTATTTCCTGCAATTAAAATACAAAGTAATTCTACCCTTTTCAGATATCAACCTGTTTATGGTAATTTGATTTCAAATCTAAATGACTGTTTACTGATTTAATTTCAAAAAAACTAATTAAAGAATAAATAAATAAGGTGTCAAACTGTAACATTTGTATAAAAAGAAAACTATTACAGTCTGAAATTTTCCACAACATAGACATCAGCAGAAAACCAGCTCCCGGTTGGTGGTCAGAGTAGAAGTTGAAGTCGTTATAACAGTGGTTGGGTGTGGGTAGGGGTGGGGGAGGTGAAAAACACAGCCTAAGTGAAAACTGTTGGACGATATCATCAGCCGGAGACAGCATTACGTTTTGTGATCCGGGGAAATTAATTGTCTTCAACTTTCGTTTCTGAGCTCTGCTCCTCTAAATAAACATAATAAATGGTTGTGTTATCTTGGGCTAAGAGACCAGGCATAATGTCCAACAGGAAATAATGATCTAATTTTATTTGTAAATTTTTAGGCTTGCTGGCTAAGCTTGGTAGGGTTTTTATTAGGAAATATATTCGTTAGGAATTTAAGCATCAAAGAGAATGGGATGCTAAACACTCAAATTTTTGTTTGGGTGTATCTTTTTGCTAAACAACCATAGCTTTATTGATTCTTAAACACGTTGTTTTAATTTGGATTGCTTTTATCTTTTCAATTTTTATATAATAACCATACTGTCTTATACATTTTGGAAAATCAAAGTCAATTTCCCTAGTTTTTTCAAATAATAAATAGATAATTCCATTGTATATCAAAATTGGCAAGTCCATAGGGTTTTGGCTAAGTTTTTCTCTATTTCCTATTTTTTCATTAGGTGTGGTGTTCTTGGTCTGCTTACAATTGTGGAAGGCCCATGTTTATATTGAAATCTGTCAAAATACAATAGGACAATAATAGAAATAAATTGTAAAATGCACCTAAACCCTTAATTTATTAAATCCATAATACCACTAACCAATAAATTTACCATCAACTTAAAATCAAAAATTAAATTTTATACACATTTTTAAAAGGTTGTGTAGCCTATGTGCTATAAACTATTAAATAAATCATCGTGTTCATAAAAGCACTCTAAGAAACTTCCCTTAATTTGGTCTGCACTACACTCTACCCTAGGGGGATTCAAAGTCTACATGTTATCTTTATTGACATGAACTTGATATATAAAAAAAATATAATTAAGTTAATCCACATACTTCAAAGTCTTTTAATGATCATGTAATTACATTTTGTTGGATTTTATAAATTTTATGCTTATTAAATACAGTAGTTCGAATGACTGCAACAATTAAATTGTGGTTTAAGTGCTTCTGGTATGTTAGCTTATTAAATATGTCTATTTGGCTACCTGCATATCATATTTTTAAAGAAAAAAAGGTAGATTAATGTGTTCTGCACAAAATACAAATTGTATGTCATTTTTAAATTCCCAAAGATGTATGCTATTCCATACTTTTCTGTATACAATTTATATAACCTGCTATTAAAAGGCTGTCCAGATCAAAAATATTATGTATTATAGCTGTCTGAATGAACCAGTGTATTAGAAATCCTTTTGCTATAATTTTAACTTGCAAAATCAACATTATTTTAACATGCCCATAAACTCAGACTAAAATTGTAATTTGAAATCTACAAAATTCATGTTTTTCTTCATTAGAGTAAAAAGTTGGTAGTAAAACATACAATGCATCGCCCAGACAAGTTGTCTAGTCAGCAATGTTTGGAGTGCCACAGCCAGTACAAGCCACAAATGAAACCGGGGAAGTTTATTTGTTTTGCCCCCTACACAAACTCCTGTATTGATTTTACTTTAACTACCTAACGGATTTTGAGTCTCAAACGACTTTAGAGAGAGATAATTAGCGAGTTTTTGTGTGGTTATGTTCTTTAAAAAAGTTGATAGTTTGAAATAGGCATAAATATTGTTGATTAAATTATAAATGAATTGAATTAAAGTCTATCATACACTCATTGATTTTATAGTGGCTTAGTTATAAAATAAATCTAGTTTAAAAAATAGCCTTAAAGCTGTGTTTACATGAGGCGAGTAGGCAGGAAGGTTACGGGACAGATTGCCTGCTCTTTTGGACTCGTATTAAGACAGATTTTTAAAGGATAGTTAAAATAAGGATGGTAGCAGGAAGTATGTGACAGCACCTATACGATGTATTATTTAATAATGGTTTTGGGGAGAATTATTATAAAAGACACCCCTCTTTAAAAATTAATAGTACAGTAGAACCTTTTTAATCTGAACGTCCACTAATCCGAACGCCTCATTGCTGTACTCTATACACAGTATAATAGTTCTTTATTGTATACTGTATTTATAGATATATCCACAGTAATTGTTTCTATTGTAATGTGCAATACTGCTTATTCACTATGTTTACTACTGTATTAAATAAACACTGTATTTTACTTTATGAAACATTTTTTAACTTTTTCCACAACAGTTACGGTCTATATTTTACCCACGTTTTAGCTATTGTTATGTAAAACAACAATATGTTCTGTAATCCGAACTATTCAATAGTCCAAACTACCCTTTGTCCCAATTAGTTTGTATTTAAAAGGTCCTACTGTACCCCTATCCCTGCCGCACACCGCCTTTGGATTACTCTTATAATGCATACAAATACACAAAATTATTTAATAGGTGTGTCTTATTTAAGAACTATTACAGTTCTTTTGCATTCCCTACTTTTGGAAAAGCAGATTATCAAAATAATTACCTTGAAGGAGGTTTTAGATATTAAATTGCATTTTGAAACTTCTTTAATCTTAAAATTTGTATAGTTATTTCAGTTTAATATTCACTTTATGTCAAATTTCATAACAATTGAAAATATGTTTAACTTTAATGAAAGCTTATTTTGAAAAAATGCTACAGAGACAATTCTCTTTGAGAATTTTGTCAAAGACAAGCGAAATTACACCTAAAGGTGAGTTCTGGGCCACCCAAGTCACGACATTATCACATGACTAACTGCTGTTTATGATTGATGGGATACTAACATGGGCCAGCAGGACAAAAGTCTTTCACTTCTTCACTAGCCCTGACACTGTTGAGAGAATGTTTCAGAAGAAACAAATTCTTCAACACACTGCACTGTTTTAACGAACTTTTCACGTAAGAAGTTTGTCAGGAAATGGGGTTTCATTACCTACTACTGAACGGTAATAAGTTTTTACCCACACCAGCTGATAAGAATCAGAATCAGAATCAATAATCTTTATTCAATCTGTATGTACATACATGAATAGAGTCATTAACATATATAATGAACAATTAATATCAGTTTTATAAAAAAAATTGAAACCTTCATTCTCAATAGAAACAAATCTATACATTAAGAACAGTGTATATACAAAAATTCAAATATGAAAAGAGATATACATTACAAACTGATAGATTTAAAACTAAAATTATTGTCAGAATTAAAAGGTGAATAAAAAACTCTTCTATAGAGTAGCAATTTTTTGTTAAGAGATAAGCTTTTACTTTATCCCTAAAACATTTTTTATCCATATAAGTTTTTAAAATCAATGGCAATTTATTTAAAAATTTTGTCCCCATGTACGTCGCTTTTTTTTCAAAAAAGCTAAGTTTATGTTGAGGGATGTCAATTGTATTTCTATTTCATTCTATTACATTTGGCAGTTAGTGGTTATAAACAAAAACATAACCTCTCTTAGGGTTATGAGTAGTGATTGTTAGTCCTTTAGTCGGTGGAAATATATTACAGATTTGTATAGTTTTTTTTTTTTATTGTTTTGTAGAGTAGTATAGCAAAAAATATCATAGTCACTCATCCAAAACGACTACACTTGTCCAGTAAACACCTATTTTCCGGACTAGTAACATAATATAATATTACCACATTGAACTGTGTAAAAAACTAAGATTTAAAATATCTGTTGTTATTGGTTACGCAGTCACATAACCCTAAAACTGGATACTACACAGAGACAACAGGTATCCATTTGTATTGACAATCTTTCATTTGTATGCTCGTGATCCTGAGGCTAAAACTGTTTCCATTTAACCTTATTGAGGACATTCTTTCGAGTATCCAGTAAATGTAGTTATCAGATCTTAAGCAGCAGCAACTTACCTTTTGCCATTGTTTTTGTCGGAACCACAAATCAGCTGTGATGGGAGCCAAGTTAGAAACAAGAATTAAGTTTACCAGATTGTGATTGCTTGTTTAACCCTCTCCCCTATTTCACTCCCTTCCTCTCCTTTCCTATATTCCCTTGTTCTCTCTCCCCCCTTTCGCTAATATTCATTGGTTCCTTTTTATATTCTTTTTCTCCTATAAACTTTCTTAGCCATTTTCACAACAATTTTTCTTTTTCACATTTCCATTATATGGATCCTTTTCATCTATTATTTTTTCTATCTTCATCACTACATATATGTCTGCATTTAATGTCCTTAATTCTATTTTACTTTCTCCTCGTTCCCTCTTTTACAAATTTTTCTCTTGTTTAATCCCCCCTATCCTTTACAATTTTTTTTTTTATCTTACACTTCCTACACCTACTGACATTATATTTCATGTGGTACTTTATCTGTCTTTTATTTCCCAACAAATTGGGCCTGGTAAATAAAAATTACTATTATACTAAAACAAAACATGGACCAGTCAACGTCATCAACATAAGTTAAACTCACCAAAGTATTAAAGAAAAATATTATGTACAGCACATACCAAATTCTATTAAGAAATCATGCTTCTAAGTAGCCTCTTGTACATTCATTTTTACACAAGAACACTATATTAATAATTTCTTTGAAAACTATACCGCATTAATATTATGTATAGTGATAGCCTCTTGTACATTCATTTTTACCCAAGAAAACTATATTAGTTTTGAAATACTACATACCATAGTAATACTATTTATGGGATATATGGGATAAACATATTTTGTCTACCAAATATTCAGACTTAACTCTCCAAAGAAAGGGAAACAGGGTGAGATGATGCAGCTCTTTATTTACTGGGTCTTGTTTTAATTTTAAAACATAGGAATTAATATTTTGAAAAATTACAGATATTATCATCAGGTTTATAGTTTGAATTAGGAAAATGTTATTAAAAACTAGTAATATCCAAACAAGATGTGTAATTAATTCAATTTTGTTTTATACTAAGCTAGTCTCTTTGAATTTGTTTACTGTTATGTGTTAACAAAATCACAGTTTTTAGTATTTTTAGAATTAAGCAAACAAAAGACTTAATAAAATATTTTTTTATCAATAAATAATTTTAGTTTGGGCCCCACTTACTGTATCCTCTAATGGGTTGAGTTTGATTGCTTAGTACCCAATTAATCACTTTTAGTTGTTCACATCCACGTATTGTTTTCCCACAATGCCGTAAACCTGTGTTTGAAACTATGTTGTGTTTCGCTGTTTAACTCAACCAATAGAACAACTTCCAGGCCTGAACTGATTTCCCGCAATCCTGTTAACCTAACTTAAATATTCTGTCGAGTTTGACCAATAGAACTACTTAACCTAGTGTGTATAATTTGTTCCACACTACTATGAACCTGAGTTAAACATATGTTTGAGTATTTTTTTCTGTAAACCTAACTATTTTCAAAACCCAATTAAAATTATTTTTCTACAATCCCTAAAACCTGAGTTTAGGATTCTGTGAAAACATAACTAATAGAACCATTTCGATAATCAACAGTGCATTATTTTTCTACATCCTAAAGACTTAGATGAGAATTGTGTTGAAAACCTAACATTTTCCTAATAATAATATGTTATGAATACTACTATATAATAAATATATAATGAAAATGTGGATTATTTTTCCACAATCCTTTGAACCTGAGTTTTAAAATTCTGCATATCTATGAAGTTAGAGAGTGCAAGAACCCTTAAAAGGCTGAATGTTTTGCTAGTCCACCGCATCACAAGCACAGTTTTATCATATATGAATTATTCAGTTTCACTAACAGTTACCGTCAAAATCTGAGATGCTAAATTTATGTTTTACTTTAAAAGTATAAGCCATCAATGATTTTGCACCTGTGGAATTGATTTTACTTGAAGTTTCTGTAAAGCTAGTTTATAACAAAAAGTTATAAATAGGCTACTATTTTAAATGGAAACATAGCGAATGTTTTGTAATGGACAGTTTTGTTTATTTGTGACGAACCATAAGTAAATAAGAACCATTGTACATATTTGTGGGATAACATGAACCAAAAACAGATCTGGCCTTGGGTGGTGCCCTTACTACCAATAAAGTTGAATCTCTAACAATAATAACAAAAATCTCAATGTAAAATATTAGTATTTTTACTCCCCCTTTTGTAATTTTTTCATAACTGACGTAAAATCTACAATCTTTTTTCAATTTTTTGTTTTTTTCACCAAGAGCGGGTGAAAAAAACAAAAAGGATATTTTTTAAAATACACTTTTAAATATTTTTTTAAGTATATTTTTAAAATATACTCCCTGTGCGGCCACACCTTTTGTACACGCCTAACAGGTGGCTCTGACTAAAAATCAGATAGTAAATTAAATTTGGAAATGTAGCATAAGTGGGAAAAATTTTCTTTATTCTTATTATAAATAATATGTCTTAACAGTATTTGAATTTAGCATGGTAAACATTTTTCTAGTTACCTATTGAGCTAATGGAGCTACAAAAAATTGATTTCAATTTATAGCAAAACACAAAATGCATTTCAATATAGTGAAACTATGCAATGCAATGCAAGATAATTCAATTGATAAATTGCATGAATAAGAGCAATTGTCTGCTACCTTGCATACTTATTAGCTGTGTTTTAGATTTAGACTGGGAGGTAGTAACCTAATCAGCATAACATAATCAGCGGACAATTTTCTATAGTAAAACAAAACTAAATTAATTTATCTAACAAAGAGAGTTTGTGTTCAAGCTTTTATTTTGTATTTAAGTATTTTAACATATTTTAGTAAGAAATGTTTATTTTTAAGTCTGTCTTAGAAAATGGGCAAGTAACAATCGATACTTGCCCATACTTACTTGACTAGTATAGTCGATTCCTTCATTTTGTTCAACTTTAAAATACATATATACAGGGTTAGTAAAAAGTGTGGAGACCCCCTGTTATTTTTTTAACGGCCCATACTAGAAAAACTAAACTCGGCACACCTTTATGACATGTTATGAAGTACTTTTTGGGCATAACCGTCACTTGGTGTACATCCCCAAAATGGGGGATTTTGGGGGAAACTCAAAAATTTCAAATACAAAGACCCCTCATTTTGAATGTCCTGGTAAAAGAAAACCAACGACGCAAATTAGAGGTCTTTATCTCAATCCAGTAAAAAATGGCAGCCAATTGAAATTCTCAGAAGTTCAATTTAACTTAGCTTTCCAAGTCTGGAGACCTGCTGTAAATTTTGTAGCGGCTCACACTAGGAAAACTAAACTTTACACACCTTTTTGGCATGTTATGAAGTATTTTTTAAGCCTAATAGCCACTTGCTTACCAAACCCAAAATAGGGGATTTTGGGTGAAACTCAAAAGTTTTAAATGATAAGCCCCATCGAGTGACCCCTCATTTTGAAGGTCCTGGTAAACGAAAACTAACAACGCAAACTAGAGGTTTCTATCTCAATCCAGTAAAACATGGAAGCTGATTGAAATCTTTAGAAATTGGAAATAACTTGCAATTTTATATTCAATTAGCTGCCATATTTTACTGTGTTAAGATAGAGACCTATAGTTTGCGTTGTTACTTTTCTTTTATTATGACCTTCAAAATAAGGGGTCACTCGATGGGGCTTATAATTTAAAATTTCTGAGTTTTCCCCAAAATCCCCAATTTTGGGTTTGGGAACTTATGAGAATTTCAATTGGCTGGCATTTCTTACTGAACTGAGATAGAGACCTCTAGTTTGCGTTGTTGGTTTTCTTTTACCAGGACCTTCAAAATTAGGGGTCACTCAATGGGTCTTTGTATTTGAAATTTTTTAGTTTCCCCCAAAATCCCCCATTTTGGGGATGAACACCAAGTGGCGGTTATGCCCAAAAAGTACTTCATAACATGCCATAATGGTGTGCCGAGTTTAGTTTTTCTAGTATGGGCCGTTAAAAAAATAACAGGGGGTCTCCACACTGTTTACTAACCCTGTATATTGTAAATTGTAATGGACATAGTCAGATTAGTTGAAGTAAAAGCAATTGTCTTGCATAAGCTTACATGATTCATAACTACTACTGTACCTAAAATATAACTTCCATAAAGCCAATCTACAGGACAAAAATTATTGACATTCAAAATGTATATAAATTGTTTATAGGCTTAAATATTGTTTATTACTTTCTCCCCCTATACGGAGAAAGAATGTATTTGGAGAAAGTATTTTTTTGTCGAGTTTGAGTTTTGAGTGGATATATCCGTTTTGGGTCCCCCTGGACCTAAAAAAGAGGTTTTAGAAAATTCAAAGTGATGTCTGTGTGTGTGTTGTTCCTTTTGTGGGAAACTTTTGTGATGTTCCCTAGAAAATAGCATTGTTACTCCCGCTGCGCTTACCTATGATAAAGGTTGTTGACAAGCTAATGGGAAAAAGTATTTGTCAAATTGCTGATACCGTTTATTAACTTAGTGTATAAAGTATTTGCAAATATTTCAGTCAAATCAGCCAGGCTGTATTTAAGTTATTAAATTGTGTTAAAGCCTAACTAGCTAAAATAACTTTATGCTTGGATAAGTCAAGATGGGTTTTGTAAGTAAAGCAAGGTTTCGTCTCACAATAATGCATCATGGTTCTTTTTGAGAGTATTTTAAAATACAGAAGCAAACTGTTGAAGGGGATCACCTCAGGATGGGTTTGCTCTGTGAGGGTGACAAAGTGTTAACTGTACTTAACATTACGCACACAAATCTTAACTTTGCTCCCCCATTTCTCAAAATAAAATGTACTAGGTGGACCACTGGTTGTTGAACTTATCTTTATCCTACTACAACAGTTGCTCTGTTTTTTTCTGTGTCCATGTTTATCCCCACAGCGTAACTCAATAATCAGTAGTTCTTGAATTACTAAATCAATTTTCAATTGTTTCAGATCAAGCAATACGAAAAGCTCGAGTGTCCAGATGAAAGAAGGAAGCTAGCTCGGGAAATCTACGATAATTTTATAATGAAAGAACTTCTCGCACATGCACATGTAAGTGTTTCACTTTCAACTTTGGTCAGATAAATGTTCAACAAGATCTCATTGTTTTACATTCAATTTTCCGTACTAAAAGAAAACAGAGTGATGTACAGTAAGATGTACTCATCCCTAGCTCTCAGTGTGAAGTCAAATATCTTCTGAGATCTATGCCCTGAATATTATCAAGGGATAAAAGTGAAAACAGAATTCCTTAGTTTTATGAACAAAAACTATAGGTAACATGGTAGCTTACAGTTCCTCCGTAAGGAGAGTGTTTTGGTAAATAAGTTTTGCAATAAGTTAGGTGAAACTCCTTAAAATTTAAGATTTGATAGGTCTTGTATCAGTCATTAGCATATGATTCATATATAGGAATTGTCTCTTACCAGATATGTGAGATCAAGTCCATAACCTGTCTGAAGCAGCTCTAAGTTTAAAAGATCTGATGTGAATTGGAATTTGGACGATGTTCCTGCAAAATATTTCTTAATTTGAAGAGGTTAAACTATATCACTTGACCACAGATATTTTTCACTTTATTTAGGTAACAATGTTGCCCATTTGTTCAGTAACAAAATTTTTAATATTTGTTATTTTTCTTGTTTTAAATCCGATTAGTTTTAAGAGTCTTCATATATGAAAAAATCAGAAAGAAAAATTAAAATATTCTTGTAATAAATTTTAAAGTTTTCTAGTTCTTTATGAAATGCTGAAACATAAATATAGCTCTGTCAGAAATATCAATTAGCCTTAGTTATTTTCCAGGAAGAACTATGTGTATTAAATAAATATATATTTATATTTTCAATATTTAAATACACTGCACATAATTATGTTGTTTACAGGATTATCCTAAAGATGCGGTTGCACATGTTCAAAAGTATTTAATGAAAAATGAAGTTCCAGTTAATTTATTTGAGGTAAGAATTTTATTTTTACTGTATTACCTAGTTTAATTTGTTGTTTAATAGTTGGCACTGTCATAAATAAAAACAAAAATTTATTCTACAAAAACTATGTATATTGTACTAGCAGAGTACCCGTCCTTCGTACGGGATTGGCATATAAGTGTAAAATGCTTAGTAAAGTTATACTCAAGCTTTGTGTTTGCAATGGTGGAGGACACAGTATAATACAATTTGCTTCTTTAAATTTATGGTATACCATACCGTATTACACGTCTACCATAGCCATAATGTTCTACTAATTCACCCAAGCAATGGAAAAAAATAAATTATTAAAGATTCACAAATTATCTGTGAAATTAAAAACATAAATAATATAACTGTAAACAGACAGTTCTCATTGTGTACCATATCACAAATTTGTTGCTACTTAGTTCAAATTAGCTGTTTTTGTAAATGAAAAAAAATAATAGTGCTGCACCCTGTTGGTAAATCTTATAACTTTTAATGCTTTTGCATATCATAGAACCAACCTTTTTAGATGAAACAGCTGACTAAATTCTTTAATTCCATTTAAATATGAGTACTCATAAAGTTAACATGGGGAATTACAGAGCCACTGGGGCGGAGCCCGAAAGGATTTTTGAGATAAGAATATGCCTATGTTAATCCAGGATGTGAGCTATCATCATGCCAAATTTCAGCCTAATCCATCTAGTAATTAATGCGTGATTGAACTTCAAACAAACAAACAAACACACAAACTTTCACATTTATAATATTAGTAAAATTTGTAGATTTGACTTAGTTAAAAGATTATGACATTATAATATTTCTATTTTAAAATAACAGTTGGTGTCTACATTTTTACTCAATCGCTTTGATGAATCACTCCAAATGTAAAGCTAAAAGTTTTCTGGTCAATTTAAGGATCTCACAAAGAACGGAAGAGCTTATTTCCTCTTGAAAACCCCTCTTGGGTTCTATTACACTATAGTTGACTTTTTAGACTCCTATACACTTTTTTATACATTTATTCCCACCTAACAGTTAATGTTTATTTTTACTCTTAAATGGAAGTCTTTAACTGTTAAGCACATCTATGTTTTTGTTTGGACAATAAAATAGGATACTTTTCGTACATTTTATTTGAATCGGTCAAATAATGTCTGGAAATTGAACAAATAATAGACGTAATAAACCAAAGAAGTAGAACAAGAGAAGTTGGGAAAGAAGGGGCGATATGTCATCGGGATCAATAAAGTCATCAGTGATACATGAAGGGTGCCATCGTTGACGTCCTCACTCGAGATTCCCTTGTCAAACATTTGTTTTGTCATACAAAATTTGTCAAAAGTTCTATTATAATAATTCAACAATGAAAATAGAACAGGTTTATACTAATTGAATAAAATGAAATAGGTCTTCAACATACTCAATTTAATTACTTTTATATTGTTAAACATTACATGGTAAGTGTAAATACATTGATTGAGTAGTTTTGGATGACGTTTTATTCTATGTGTAGAACATTAGCAACATGTATAATGATAAAGTTGTTTAATACAATCTCCTAGTATTTCATACAGCTTTATTTTTATAATATATTTTAAATAATTTTATCATTAAAATTATCATTTTGATTATTGTTAATGGTTTCTTTACCCTCTTTACCATAACCATCCAAACACATTTTATATCAAAAGTAGAAATTTGCGGAACTCCATGAAAGTGTCTTATCCGGCTACTACGGAATCCACCCTTAAAGCATCGCCCTGCTGGTTTTAGTATTGATTTTTGTAGACCCTATTTTAACTTTTAAAACAATTACACATCCATTATTTTTTTTGCCACAGGTGTGACTTAAATTGTCTACGAAAATCCACACTCTCAGGTCAATTCCCTGTTGGCTTCCAAAGTACCCTTGTAACATATCAATAACCTTGGCTTGTATCAATTATTTTTGTATTTATCTACTAACTGCTTATTTTGATGATCTTCAAGATAAATTTTTGTATATACTATTATTTTTTTTTATATTGAAAATCCTTATTCCTATAATATTAAAACATATTCTATTAACAACCATAATCAAAGTTTGAATTTATACCACATCAACACAAAGGTGTTTATTTTAAGACAAATATGACGAAAGGAAGATTACTAAATAAATTAAATATACCAATAACAATAACTTGCTCGGGAATAAAGTATTCAAAATGTTCACCATTTAAAAGCCTTTGACGGACCATTTGTTCACACTGTCCGACTGTCATTACGATTAACCAAAAATGATTTTACGTTTGTTAAGTGATTTGTCAAACATACAGTGTCGTAGTACGATGAATCACTTGTAGCTGTGAGAAGGTAGACGTGACGTGACCCAACAAGATCAATAACCGTCAACCGTGGTTGTGATAAGTGATGTGCGTCTGTCATCGTATCGTGGTTGCCGCACAACCGAGACATGTGGTTGTCACTTACTCATTAGCATCGCTAGCTTCAACTGTGTTCATATTTCATGTTGCGTACCAACTGGTGATGGAGTGCTGATTTTCATATAAGGGAGAACTTCCGTGATGTTTTAATAAATTTATAATTAATTGTTTTGGAAAAGTAAATGTTGCAATGCTTAAAATATTAAGGAGACCATCCTAAATAGTTTAGAAGTGTGTTTTTTTTCGATAGTAATAGGCTAAAAAATTAATTAATTATATCAGCAATTTTATACAAAAATTAAAAGAAAGAAATTAAGCCAATATGTTCAATCTTCTGCTATTTGCATTGATTTTAAGACTTGATAGCTTGCAACACTTAATTAATGAACATGTTGGATGTGTTATAACTGTATTTAATCTTACATAGTCTTACAAACAAAATAATTTACATTAAGACAGGCTATTGCTATCTTGTGATATAAAACGTAATCCTTGAAATCAGATGTTATTCCCACATAATTTAGCTATGGAAAATTTAATAATTGCATTACTTTACTGTAACTATAAAATTTTAGTACAAGATTATTTTAGTAAAACACAATTTTAGTTAATAATAATACAAACAAGTACTTTTTACTGATACAGTAAGTGTCAGTGTTGTAGCAGGAAGTTTGTCAACGGCGATTGAACGCAAACCAGCGGCCTTTGACAGTGTAATACATGAGGCATAATCAAATAACACACTTCATTGACATTTGTCAAACCTCCGACTGCTTCTGTTGAAGACTTTATGAACATTTCCTCGATATTTTATGTGCACCATTAAAGTCAGCTGTCTTTACAGGGCTTAGAAATATATTTAGGCTGTACAATACTACTTTTTTTTAAATTTTTAAGTAGAAATCATATTAAAAAGTAACTCGATAAACTTTTTAGCAATACCATTTTTAAGTCTAAAATTTATTCTTAAGTAGCTGTAAGTACTATTTAAAATCTATCGATTTTTACTGTAGATAATTTTCTAGATTGCCAAGTGGTTATAGAAATAATAAAGCCATCAAATATGGTGGTTAGCGAAGTGGTTAGCGCTCTTGCAGGTTTGATTCCAAGCGAGATGGTTTCAGAACCTAGATGCCATTTCTCATTGGGCAATCTATTAATGATGCTATCTTACAAAAAGTCAATTTGGATAAACAAAACCAGGGTTTGTACCATTCCCTTACGAACAAGTTATAAATCTACCCCTATAAAAACATGAATGGAGTACTGTATTTAATTTTTCATTAAAAATAAATGTCTAACTAATTAAAAAAATTAGTAATTGCAGGTAACGTTCGTAAACAAAATAGATAAAGGCAGATGGTCCATGGTCAGATAGTCAATATAACGTCCCTCAGAGAAAGGAAGGCCTTATTAAATTAGATTAGTGCGACTCTAAACACTCAGGCAATTAACATTGTCGGTTGGCAGACCTGCAGACCAACAGACGAGAGCCACTGTTATCAACTTGTCTGCAAATCAGTTATCAGTGTTGAATCGTAAACTTTAAATAAAAAAAAATTTGTATTTACATTGATTTCAATGTGATGCGGATGTATTGGATTCAATTTGTCTTATTTTGTTAAATGACAATTTGAGCTTTTTTTATTACAATTTTCTCTCCATATTTTCAGCAAGAGGACTTTTATAAGCTAATAAAACGATCGGACGATATGCATATAATACAATATAATAAACACAATTAAACGTAATAAATAAAAAATGTGTTAAGTAATGTTTTGAATTTTATTTTGATATAATATGCATATTTTTAGGGCAGTAACAATTTATCAAAGTATATTTACATCCAAAATTAACCAAAAGCTTAAGTGTTGTAGAAATGATTTAAAAAAAAGTAAAACCACCAGAAGAAAATATATTATATAGTTTTCAATATAGCTATTTTATATAGCTCATAAATATAACACATTCAAATGTGTTCATATTCATATGACATTTAATAGTCAGTGTTTGATATAAGTTGATAAATTTGGTTTTCTTAATAAAGTAATTAATAAGAAAAATCATCTTCTGTCCTCAATTCCACGTTTGCATAACTCTGTTGGATAGGGAGTGTACTCTGTAAAATTGTTGTTGGTTATGTTATGATCTAGTTCCTTAACAAATTACCTGTGATGCTTAACTTGTTATGCAACTTTCAGCTATTTTTAAAAGTAGTCAGAAGCCCACCAAGCACTAACTTAATTTGTTTGCTGTACTTTACGACTACAGTGATTGCATAGTATTTTCTTAGAATTATGGAATGAGGAACTATTTCTCTTAGGTTGCATAACATAGACCTTGTACATTCATTTGTAAAAATTAATCTAGAATAATATTCGTAATGGATTTTTCAAATTAATTAATTTTAATTTTTACAGTAAAACAAGAACTGAGAAATAAACAAAATCTCATCATGTACCTAATATAATTCCTTATTATTAAAAAAAGTGAAAAGGGTTGTCTTTACCATCAATTTCTTTAGGAACTAATCTATATTCATGTGCCAGTACATCTTACTTTTCATTCCTTTTCTTAATAAACCTTTTGTATTTTTTAGAACTTAAATAAGTTTTTTATGGTAACATTTTACGTTGAATGTGTTTTTTACATTCCTATAATGCAAGAGAAAACATTTTTTTTTCTTTTTTTTAAGTTGTAGGCCTATTAATAATGATTATTATCAACTTTAACAATTTGTAAACCAAATTCAATTGACGATGCTCAGTCACCGGAAAATGCTTATGAGGGTAGTTGTGTGCTAACAAATTAAAATCTCCATTATAATTATTATCTATTAATATTTAAAATTCATAAAATTGCATTTTTAAATACTTTTGCTCTACATTTTGGATTTGAATATTTTTACCAAACAGACATTATAAATTCAATACACATAGGCTAGTACAATTACTGTAGTTTTTATAAATTTTACTATATGCTATACAAACTTTTGGTAAAAGTGTGTTTGATAACCAATGTTTTCATCATAATATTATAGCATAGAGTATGTGTGACCTTACCAATAAATAATTTATATATCTGGAATACATTTACTTTTGTAGCATTTACACTTTTTTATAGGTTAATATTGTAATTGTGTTTTAATCTCAAAGAATGATTTGTGAAAGGAAGAGTAACAATGTATTGTTTGCCAAGTCCACTGTGGAGGGTCAGTGTCTGTTTCAGTATCGTTCATTTGTTGGCAATTGTTTACGGGATGTCATTAATGGGAGGTTTAATTGTTGTTTTGTCATTTGTGTTTTGAACTCACCCAATGTCTGTTAAATTGCAATGGCGCTGCTAGCTTTTCATGGTGAATTTAATTAGTAAAGTATTGATGTCTCTATTGTATCTATTTATAATATTATGAGAAAATGGTTCAACTCATAATTTCAACGTAAAAGATTAAAATCACTTTTACTTTAGTATCAAGTGATAATTTTTGCAAAGATTCAGATGGCGCCTTTTGTAAAAAGTTTCAAATTATAATTGTGCTTATTGCGTCAAATAACAGTTTGTTTCATACTTAAGTAAGTGCAAATAATATTTTTATTGCAAGCATAGTAAAAGTAGTAATATTAGTCAAAATATGTTGTAGGTTTACAAATTTATAACTGGAAAGGTAGCCTAGAATGGTTTTAGCTTCACCAAAAAATTGCATTTAGTTTACACTTAAGTATTTTTTTTTCAAAACATGCCACTTTTCATTCTTAAAAAATATATTAATATTATCATTTAGCTTCACCAAAAAATTGCATTTAGTTTACACTTAAGTTTTTTTTTTCAAAACATGCCACTTTTCATTCTTAAAAAATATATTAATATTATCATACGCTGGGTTAGGGTAGCTGAGTGGTTATAGTGCTTGCCTTGTAATCAAAAGACCGCTGATTCGATCTTAAGAAAAGTTCAAAACTTTTAGATTGTTTGAATCTAGACCCAGCTGTCCTTGATCATTGGGCTTTTAAATCTTCTTGGCTAGTTAAACAGCTGATTGTAGGCCGTACCATAGCTACACAAGACATCTAATCTCATTCTACACTCATTCTTGCTTATATTTAAGTTGAAAGAGGCACCTAGGTCCTCATCTTAATTGGTTATACGATAATATATTTTAAAGAAATATTCATACTTTTTACCAACTTAAACCAATAAAAAAATCTTGTCCACTTCAAAAACATATTTTTTCTAATCTGACCATATCTTCCTGCTAGCATATATTCTTAAAACATTTTTTTAGATAAAAATCATCTATCTTTAAATATTTAAAATACAACCCATATCCAGTGCTCGATTTGTAAAAACGTTGTGAAGTGAGGAACTGTGACCTATTTAATGTGGTTTGTACCAATTTATGCCAATATTTTATCTTTTTGAAAGAGAAATAGAAACAGAAAATGAAGAAGATCTTTCCGCGTTCCCCCGCAAATCGAGCACTGCCCATAATGAGCAACAATCTATGTTCAGGTTCCCAAACTTTCTACCTCATTGTTCAAAAAACACCATTTCCACAATGAGTTCAAATTGCATAAAGTTCTGCTGGACTAGCTCAAAATTCTGTCTATACCCATCACTATTTAATGTTGAATCAGAAAATCACCACAAATATTATTACGACATTGCTGCCAACTGTAAATTTGGTTTATAAGTTGTGCAATTTATTAAATTGCACAATTGTAATTTATTAAATACAGAACAATTAACTTTTGTCTATCTGCAGCATATTTTATAAATTTTATAATTTACCTTATCAATGTATTTATTTAGAGTCCAAAAAATTACTTATTGAGTCATCATAGCCATAATAGCTTAAGATTATTATCCAGTATATTACTCTGAGCAGATCCTTAACATGTTTCTCTATTTATTAGTAGCGTACTATTTTAATACCATTTTGTTACAGCCTTATATCCAAGAAATATTTAACCATTTGCGAGGTACACCATTCAAAAAATTCTTAGAAAGGTGAGTAAAAGTTTGCATCCAGGAATAACTCTTTTTAATTCACTTACTTTATCTTATCTACATTTATATAGACATTCAAGGAGTTTTATTTTGGTTCAATTAATAAAGAGATTCCTGTTTTCATTAAAGTGTTAAGCCTTTGTGGACATTTGAAACATAAAATAATATGCTTCATGAAGACTATTATGTTAATACTACATCTCTTGTAGTAAAATTATTCGCTACATAAGAAGCTATTTTCCAAAAATAAAAATGTTTTTGTTGTTTCAGTGAAAAATACACGAGGTTTTGCCAATGGAAAAATCTAGAGTTAAACATTCAGGTATGTACAGTATTTATTTACGATGATTTAAAATATTTAGCAAAATTTGAATTAGCTATGTATCTTAAAAGTAATTCTATAAAAAAGTAAATAAAGTTTCACTGTTGGAGGATGAGTAGGAAAATCAGCGATTGTGTAAAACCGTTATATAAATGGTTTCTAATTACTTTTCAATTAAGTTTTTTCAAAAGCAACAAGTGCAAGTTACTGCTTTTTTTACCACGAAACTTCTAAGAAATGGGTTTTCTTTTGTTTCATATTTTTTTCTTTAACAATTTGGCTCAAGTAAGGACTTCCAAATGTACTTAAGTAATCATTGCTTTGATATTTTCAACTTGTGCAAAGTGTTTCTGCTAAGGGCACTGATTTCTAATCGTCATTCCTTGTTTTATAGTCAACAATTAACAACATCGTTCATAAAAATGTCTTTGCATACGCATTGTATTTTCACTGAAATACTCTGATTTATAATCATCTACGCCTATGTTACAGTTAACAATGAACGACTTCAGCGTACATAGAATCATTGGACGCGGTGGGTTTGGTGAGGTGTACGGCTGTCGTAAGGCGGACACGGGGAAAATGTACGCAATGAAGTGTCTAGACAAAAAGAGAATCAAGATGAAGCAAGGAGAAACACTTGCACTCAACGAGAGAATCATGCTGTCACTGGTCAGCACGGGGGTAAGTTTAGTCATTAGGCTGTAAATCCGCATAACAATTGACTCAGAACTACCAAATTTCAACTACTTTTGAAACAATTAGGGTTCATCAAACTTACCAGGTTTGGTGTTATATTGAGGGTAGGTTATCAAGTTAAGCGTTGCTTGTCTCATAAATAAATAAGTTTTTTAAAGTTGCTTTAAAAATAATTTAAAAAATTGTGATTTCTACAGCCATGTGCTAATACTGACCCACCCCCATGATAACTAGTTGTAATGGTAAATAACACAGTTTCATCATTCATCAATTATATTTTGAAGAAAAATAAACTTTTGTATTAGGCTACATCACATCTATGCACAAAAATGTTAATCAAATTCAAATTGGTTTCATGTAGTAGTTTTTTTTTATAAAATTAACCCCAAATGTTTTTTTTTTTACTTTTGAGTTACACTTAACCTGTAGAATAAGTTATTCCTTAAAACTAAAAAAAATAAAAAGATTTGAATTTTAAAAACCTTAGGTTACTATTAAGTAAAATTTATGAATAATTTTCTTTAAAAAAAATTTTTTTTTTATTTTTGTGAAATGCATGTTTGACTAAAAAGTGAATAATTGAGCTTGATAAACATTAGAACCGCAACAAATCATTAAAGTGCAGACTTGTGGGGAGAGAAGTCATATAATGGTGGCCCAGTAATGACCACCTCAAAGACAACAGATGTTGAAAAGCCGAGCTGCCATTGTCGAGTGAATGGCCGAGACAGATGTTTCTTTCAGTTATTGTTTTGCTGTAGCCACTCAACGAATGCAAGATTCCGGAAATAAACTGTATGTTTAGTTGCATCATTGTGCGCCTAGAATAGAACGGCGCCCGGTTATCAAGGTAAACACCGACTTAGCTGCGCACACACGTATGTCGTACATGAACCGACGTAATTGATCTGTCGTGTCTCGGAGTTTGAACAATGAATTAGGATTTAAATAACTCTGGACGTTTCTTTTTTTCACTCAGTTGCCTTTTTGTCAGCCTTTTTCAGCTCAAATGACAATGAAAAAACAAATAATGAACTAATGGAGATGTTTCAAAAACAGAAAAAATACTAAGGATTAAAAAAATAGTATTCTATCAGCTTGAGGTGTATCTATCAATATGTGACCCAAGTTGATGATCTCCGACTAATTTCATAGCAGTATACTGCATTTTAATAAAAATAAACCACAATGAATTTAATACAAAATTAAATATGTGTATGTTTTAATGTTATAGGAAATTTAAGGAAACAATTTTGTTGTGGACAGGCAAAATACCTACTTATCTTAAATATGATATTTATTTGTTCCGGTTTTGCCCATCTTGTTAGTGAAACTCTGCTGGACGGTTCACACGTATTATTCATATGCATTTGCTTTCAGTTGGTTTGAATGAGTTATGTTTGCTGATGGACCGTCTGTTCATCTTATTTATGGCCGATACTTTTGTTTCCAGGGGGATTGTTTGTAAAATGACAAATGGGTTTTTTTTTATCTGTTGGACTCAACGTTCATCTTATTTATCACTTGAGTGTTTGGTTGCCAGGGGAAAGTCTGTTTATTGTTTGTATGAATAAAGAAAACAGCTTACAAAGTTTAATTGTAAATGTGTAGACTTTATGATATTTTATCTAGCTTAAAGGACTATTCTTTACACAATGAAACTTAACAAATAAAAATGGTTTCAAGGGGAAAATATGAAAATTTATTTTTACTGTACTGTGAACTTAACGAAGAAATTGTGACTTTTGTTTCTATCTGCTGGTTTTTTAAATGTATGTATGACATGCAATTTTGTATTGCAGGTCATTTGATTTTGACATATGAATCTTTTCTAGGTGGATCGTTTTCTCTTCAATGTTTGTTTGTTTGCTAATAAATAGACTGCTAATGTTATTAATAACATGCATTTGTCTGCAGGTGGATTGTCCGTTCATTGTATGTATGACATATGCGTTCCACACACCAGACAAACTCTGTTTCATCCTTGATCTGATGAACGGAGGCGATTTACATTACCATCTCTCCCAACACGGGGTGTTCAACGAACATGAAATGAAGTTTTACGCAGCGGAAGTTATCTTGGGTAGGTGGTCATCATTAAACTAAGTATAAAGCTAGGGTATCTTGTAAAAAATATTTTTGAGACCACTTTAGTATGAAATATGAAAGTATATAAATGTTTGTTTTGCTGAAAACTTCATATTATAGTGTCTTAACTTCCAAATTGTAACAGTCCATTCAGGCTGAATTTAGTGTGCGTAAGCCATTCAGGCTGAATTTAGTGTGTGAAAACCAATTACTACGTTTCCATTGTTTGTATGTTGTGTTCTGGATGCCGAAGATCATAATGCTAAATAATAAATATGTGTTGCCTGTTTGGTGTACCCACTCTAATTTGCCCTTAAGATGCCCAGCTTCTTGGAATATCTAACCATCCGCTGCACTTTCACTCACTCAGAAGTATCAGAATGAGTAATAAGAGTTTTTGTTATTTCGTCAAAAATATCATTAATGAAATGGGTGGTTCTTTTTTTTTAGCAGTACATTCTTTCCTAAAATGTTAAATTCATTCAGTGCTAGTCTTTATAGTAAAAAAAAAAAAAATAGTAGCCCTCAATCATTTTGTCTAATCCCTAAGTATGTGGGGAGGGAGCTGGTCTAGTGGTTAGAGCGCGGGACTTCAGTCCCTGAGGTCCTGGGTTCAAATCCCGCCAAATCACTAATGGATTTTATCTAAGTGATAATGCCGCAAACCCCTAAGTCTATCCTGAAGTAATGTAAAAACAATCCCAGGCTCGTGCCTAGCGTCTCGACAAAAAAAAATCCCTCAGTATGATTCTTACTAAACTTATATCTATTCGTAATAAGTTTACCAACACAATATAAGTTACTTTCGTTTACAATTTTCTTGTTTTACCAGGGCTGGAGCATATGCACAGAAGGTATATTGTGTATCGGGACCTCAAGCCTGCCAATATCTTGCTAGATGAGCACGGACATGTTCGTATCTCAGATCTGGGACTTGCTTGTGACTTCTCCAAGAAGAAACCTCACGCCAGCGTGTAAGTCGACTGATCAATAGTAATAAGCTTATAATATGTAGTGAGGTTTCTCATTGGCTTGCTAGCATGTATTCGCTCAATGGTCTGTATTTAGACCATTACAAACAGATATACAGTATAGAACAATACTTA